>NW_011494834.1:2530274-2542994 GCF_000754665.1 Bison bison bison
AGCCATTAAAAAGAATACATTTGAATCAGTTCTAATGAGGTGGATGAAACTGGAGCCTATTATACAGAGTGAAGTAAGCCAGAAGGAAAAACATAAATACAGTATACTAACGCATATATATGGAATTTAGAAAGATGGTAACAATAACCCGGTGTACGAGACAGCAAAAGAGACACTGATGTATAGAACAGTCTTATGGACTCTGTGGGAGAGGGAGAGGGTGGGAAGATTTGGGAGAATGGCAATGAAACATGTAAAATATCGTGTGGGAAACGATTAGCCAGTCCAGGTTCGATGCACGATGCTGGATGCTTGGGGCTGGTGCACTGGGATGGCCCAGGGGGATGGTATGGGGAGGGAGGAGGGAGGAGGGTTCGGGATGGGGAACACATGTATACCTGTGGCGGATTCATTTTGATATTTGGCAAAACTAATACAATTATGTAAAGTTTAAAAATAAAATAAAATTAGGAAAAATAAATAAATTAATAAAAAAAAAAAAGACAAGCCATAGCTGTGAAAGCTATAAACTTCCCAGAAAAATAAAGAATAAAAATACCATTTGCAAGTAATCATACTTCAGGGAATGAAAATTCTTGATTTAAGTATTATTGAGCCTCGATGGACATGAGTTTGAGTGAACTCCAGGAGTTAGTGATGGACAGGGAGGCCTGACGTGCTGCGATTCATGGGGTCGCAGAGTCGGACATGACCGAGTGAATGAACTGAAAGTTTTAGAATTAGAGGGATAATCTTTCCATTCTAATAATCCCTTGGAATTTATCCAATCATAACTTCATCACTTTTAGTAATGTATGAAGACTTAACCAATTACTGTTTTGTTGTTGTGTGTTAGTCACTCAGTCATGTCTGACTCTATGAGACATCATGGAATGTAGCCTCCCAGGCCCTTCTGTTCATAGAATACTCTGGGCAAGAATACTGGTGTGGGTAGCCACTCCCTTTTCAGGGGATCTTTGTGACCCAGGGATCAAATCTGGGTCTCCTGCATTGCAGGCTATTCTTTTACCATCTGGGCCAATTGTTAGGATTCTCAAAAGTGAAGTGTGTCTTGAAATAAGAAACATGTTTGTGTCCTAGATGATGACATCTTTTGATTCAATTCTGTTCTAAAATACAGTTTACTTAAGATTTTACTATAATTGAATTGATTAGCACATCAATAACACTTAATTTACAGAATTACCATTAAGATTAAAATATGAAGACTCTACTAAGAATATCTTCTGCTCCCCTGATAGAATGTTATGTAAAATAAAAATTTAAACAAAATATTTTTAACTTTAAATTTTAATTCATTAAAAACCAAATTTGTTTTAATATAATCAATAAACTGAACCATTTTAATAATAATGAATTAATAAATGAAGAACAATATTTTAAGTGTCTACTTATACTCAATGTCAAAATGATCATCTGCAGTGAACTTTTATGTCACCATTAACACATAATTATGTTTGATAGATTTTGCCTATTCGTGTGTGACAGGAATTGGCTAGATGCTCATTAATCCCATTTATTCTTCCTAAGAATATTGTAATACTTTATTTAACCTTTCTTATGATTGTACTGGGACTCCAATGTGACTTGTTTCTGGACTGAAATAATATATGTGGAATCCATCCATTTTTCACCTGTCAATTAGCTAAAGGTAAAGGAGCCAACTCATTGGAAAACACCCTAATGCTGCAAAAGATTGATGGAAGGAGGAGAAGGGGATGCCAGAGGATGAGATGGTTGGATGACATCACCGAATTGATAGACATGAGTTTGAGCAAGCTCCAGGAGTTGGTGAAAGACAGGGAAGCTTGGAGTGCTGCAGTCGATGGGGTCACAAAGAGTCAGACATGACTGAGTAACTGAATAAAAAGAACAAAAAAGCAGCAGGCACCAGTGCGGTCCCAATAGATATCACAGATGTAACATGGTTCCCAAACTCTCCACGTATTGAACAATCAAGTGGAACAGGATGTGACTAGAAAAGAAACATATATTGTGTCAAGTTATTTGTTATAGCATCCAGAATTACCTTGTCTTGATTGATATTATATTTAAAAGCAAAATAACTTTAAAGCTTCACAGTTTGATTACGAAGCAGTGGTCACTGAAGCATATATCACTAGATTATAGAACCTTACTTATATTCTCCTTTCCTAGTTCAGGCCTTTGAACTACTATTTAGTTAAGTATATTCCCAGGCCAACGGCCTATGAAAGGAGATATTCAATCATTCAGCCTTGTATCTAGCTGAACCAGTTTTAGTGCTCCAGTTTTTATAACTGGCTTTCTACCTAATCCTTGAGCCCCAGTCCTTCTTAACATGACCAAATTCTGAAAATGGGTTTTAACCCCATGTCTCTATTTATAAATCCTATTTTGATAACCTTTCTAGCTGGTCCAGGGTCATTATTTAGACATTTATATTATATGTATGTTATGGTTTTTATTTCGTATTTTCACATGGTTGACTTTCATTGTACAGTCGCGTAGTCAAATCTGACTCCATTTTTGAATTTGACTGATGATGACTTTCAAGCCACACCAGTCTCTTTCTTCCTTTTGCCTCACCTCAGGGAAAGATGACACTCATCCCTCCCTTGACTCAAGTAAGAGAATTCATAACATGCAAACTACATCGGAACTCTCACCCCAGTCCCACACCCCAGCCATGACAAAATTAGTGCCACTCATTCCCTCCCATTCCATTCTCAAGCCATTTTCAGACCGACCTATCCTGCTCTTGCCAGAAAGCTTCATGATGTGAATAATAAATCCTTTCATACCTTTTGGTGTATGTGTAGCATTATTAGTCTCGGCATTTGAACTGATTTTGTGCTATGAATTGTTGATCTTGTCCTCTGTAGGGCAATCACAGGGCAGGTTAAGGATCAGCCCACCTAGGTAGGTGACAGTTTTTGAGGGAGGTATATATTCCTCCGAAGAGGTTTGCATCCATGGAAGTAATAGGTCATCATGACAGTTAACTACAATGTTGAGGTTTACATGTGAGAAAAGTAACTCCTGAGTTGCTCTAGATAGCTTTTTCTTAGGATTATATCATCCAAATTTGGGGGGCAAGATGGCCTTACTTTTGACTGGAAGCCAGGGGCTAGGTTTGGAAGCAATTATGTAGACTAGCATAAATTCCAAATGTTTGCATTACACTTATAAATCATTCCTCTTTCTCCTTTTCTCTTTTGTTATTCCTAGATTGTAGTAACACTCCATCCTTTCAGGTCTCATCATGTCCAAAAAGCAGTATAGAATTTATGGAAAAAGTGCTGCGCATCCATCTTTAGGCTGCTGCTGCTGCTACTGCTAAGTGACTTCAGTCGTGTCCGACTCGGTGTGACCCCATAGACGGCAGCCCACCAGGCTCCCCTGTCCCTGGGAGTCTCCAGGCAAGAACATTGGAGTGGGTTGCCATTTCCTTCTCCAATGCATGAAAGTGAAAAGTCAAAGTGAAGTCACTCAGTTGTGTCTGACCCTAAGCGACCCCATGGACTACAGCCTTCCAGGCTAGTGTTTTATAATTTTCCTCTTATTATTGATAAAATAAAGGGTATTCTAACCTACCTATATATTTTTAGTCTAATGAAAGGGAAAATATAAAATAAGTAACATTATAAAATAATATTAAATTCAATATGTGAATTCTCAAGAACAATTATAATAGAAGACATAAAGAAGTAAAGCTTGCTTTCATTGATAAAACCCCTTGAATGTAGCAGCTACAAATGTAAACTGATCTAAGTGTAATTTAATCACATGTTACCAGTGTTATTGGTGTTAGGTGGTGTGATTTTCTAAATGGTCAACAAATTCTGTTATTATTGACAAAACTAAATATAATCTTGCTGTAATTTACATATTTTTCACTGACACATCCATTATATATCAAAATACCTTGTGTATAATATAATACAGAGATTCTTGCTACAGAAAATTTTAGAGAATTTTCACTCCACTTAAAAGTCCTATACTTTATAATTATATGTCATTTAGCACTCCCAGTCTCAACTCTCTGAAGTAGCATACTTGAATCAAAACTAAGACAATCAAAACTACTCCACAAATTTTAAAAACACCTCTAAAGTAGAAGTATCACCACTTCTTAGAATCAAATTAGAACAATAAACCAGATCCTAAAGTTAGCATGGTATTGACAGTAGTCTTTAGACAGAGATGCCTAAATAGAAGGATGAAGCTTTACTGTGAAATGTGACCCTGATGTCCACATGCCCTTCTCTTAGTGAAGCTTCTTGAAGTACTGGTATATCATTTTGTTTATGGAGACATTGGTTTCCCTTGTAGAGTCATGTCAGGATCAAGCTGACGTCTCATCCACTCTAATCCTCTTTGAAATTTCTACCACTTATTAATAGACTATACAGATACTAACTTTTTTCCTGCCAGAAAGCTTTTAAGTATCACCTTATGTGAGACTTTTATAACCAGGTTCCCTAGGGAAGCCTTGCTTCTTGGTTGGGCCATGTGTTTTCAATTGTTTCCTGAGTCTTCCAAGCATTACCACTGTGGCTTCCCTGGTAGCTCAGATGGTAAAGTGTCTGCTTACAATGCGGGAGACCTGGGTTCGATCCCTGGGTTGGGAAGATCCCCTGGAGAAGGGAATGGCAACTCACTCCAGTATTCATGCCTCGAAAATCCCATGGACCAAGGAGCCTTGTGGACTACAGTCCATGGGATCACAAAGAGCCGGACAGAACTGAGTGACTTCACTTCTAGATTATAAACTTGTCTTTCAGACTTATATCCTCTTTTAAACAACTACTTATGAATCCACTTTTCTCAAGTTAGTCGCACAGTCATGTCTGACTCTTTGTGATCCCATGAACTGCAGCCCACCAGGCTCTTCTGTCCTTGGTATTCTCCAGGCAAGAGTACTGGAGTGGGTTGCCATTTCCTTCTCCAATTTTTCTCAAAGGTTAAGCCTAATGCCAGAGCCAATGTTCTCCACCTACTGTTTCTTTCTTTCCCTTTTTTTTTTTTTAGATTGGTCACTCAGTGGTGTCTAATTCTTTTCTACCCCATGGACTATAGCCCACCAGGCTCCTCTATTGATGGAATTCCCCAGACAAAAATGTTGGAGTGGGTAGCCATTCTCTTCTCCAGCAGATCTTCCAAACCCAGGGATCAACTCAATTCTCTTGCATTACAGGCAAATTTTTTACAATCTGAGCCACCAGGGAAGCCCCCACCTACTGGTTACCTCTAATTAATGACTTTGTCTAGCTTATTTATGTAATGTGAACTAAGCATATCAGTGTTACAATCTAAGAAGAAATATCAAAATATCATGTCCAATACAATTAAAACAATTTCAATTTTAATGATCATTAATCTATTTCATGTGATAATTTCCAAAAATTTTGAAATGTTTGGTTAAAATTGCATTTTATGATGACACTCACAGTTAGAATGTGAAAAAAAAAAAACTTTTCACACTATATGAGAATATAAGATAAATTCTTAAAGATAATATCCAAACCTTTCTTTAAGGTGCCTTTTAACATTTAAATTGTTTCTTTATAAAAGTTAAACAAGTGTGAACTGTCATTATAAAACTTTCAAGGATTTCTAAGAATTGAAGAACATGATTTATTAAAAAGCATTGTGATGAATGTTTCATGGGTAGTAGTATTATGTTATGCACATACTATAAATTGAGTCTAATAGATTTTTTCATCGCTTTTAATGTACCTATAAAAGAGAGGTCAGATGATTCAGAGATGCTATCACATGAGAATAATTGAAGTGAACTGATCCCATATAACATTCAGAAGATGTCAAATCACTAGCTACTTGTCAACAGATGGAAGACATTGTTTTTCCCTCCTTTTCATTTGCAATTCTAAAAAAAAACATCGTTTAGTTTTACAATTTTCAGGTAAACATTCTGTCATGGTTTAGAAATTAAATCTGAAGTCATATTTCAAATTCCTCAAGTAGATGCATCCTTAATTAAACAATATTTGTTAGTCTCTTACTAAGCTTGCCCTGCTCTAAGTTCTGAAAGAGAAAAAAGAGGAATATACAAGATGGTCTTTCTCAAGTGACATGTAATTAAGTTGGAGAGAAAAGCATAGTAACAGAAAATAATAAAAATAACTCAAAAATTAAGAATACAATAAAACAATAAAATCAAAGTCTCAAAGAATAGTCATGAAATCATAAGGCTTATATACACTATATTACGTAAAATAGTTAGTGGGAAGCTGCTGTATAAAGCAGAGCTCAACTCTGCGCTAGGGCTGGATGGAGTGGAGTGGGAGGGAGAATCAAGAGGGAGGGGATGTATGTATACTTATGGCTGATTTGAAAGCAACACCACATTGTAATGTAAATTATCCTTCAACTAAAAAAAAGAAAAAAAAAGATAGTCTTAAACTGAGAGAAAATGGAGTGATCTGATTTACTGAGGAGTATATCATCCAAGTGAAATACCCTTTTCCTTGCCCAGAAGGAGTTATTATTCTCATAAAAGATCATTCAAATATTTTATTTGATCTCCAAGACAATATACCAGCAAAGTGTATTTTGAGGAAACAACAGGAAATTGTCAACACAGAGATCACTTTGAGTCATGATGCCATTGCCCATGTTCCAAACCTAATCTGGAAACAAGTCACATCAACAATGAAATTCAGCCAAAGGTACTGAGGATATGAGGCAACAAATTTGGTAGGTTTCAGGAATCTCCAAGATGTCAGAAGCCAATGGTAGCAACTCCAAAAACTGGATAGACTCAGAGTGGTACATAAATTGTAGGTTGCCCTTATCATTGAGGGAATTAAAAAGATCCAAAATTATATACTTAAATGTAACAAAATAATAATAATTTGCTTCAACTAAAGAGGACAGAGAAAAAGCTGACTTAAAACTCAACATTCAAAAAACTAACATAATGGCATTCAGTCCCATCACTTCATGGCAAATAGAAGGGGAAAAAAATGGAAGCAGTGACAGATTTTATTTTCTTGGACTTCAAAATCACTGTGAACGGTGATGCAGCCATGAAATGCAAGGGCACTTGTTCTTTGGAAAGAAAGCTATGACAAACCTAGACGGTGTATTAAAAAGCAGAGCCAACACAGTCCTATGTAGTCAAAGTTATGCTTTTGAAAGTAATCATGTATGAATGTGAGAGCTGGGCCATAAGGAAGGCTGAGCACCGAAGGATTGATGCTTTTGAATTGTGGTGCTAGGGAAGATTCTTGAGAGTCCCTTAGACCACAAGTATTAATCCTAATGGCAATTAACCTGGAATATTCATTGGAAGGATTGATGCTGAAGCTGAAGCTCCAATATTTTGGCCACCTGATGCAAAGAGCTGATTCATTGATAAAGACCCTGATGCTGGGAAAGATTGAAGGCAAAAGGAGAAGGGGGTGACAGAGTATGAGAGTATTGGATAACATCACCGACTCAAAGGACACGAGTTTGAGCAAACTTTGGGAAATAATAAAGGACAGGGAAGCTAGGTGTGCTGTAGTCCATGGAGTCACAAAAAGTGGAACACAACTTAGTGACTAAACAGTGACAACTTTTAAGATCCACAATTTTTTTCCCATGAGGTTACATTTGTATTCTCTGAATCCCATAAATGGGCTTCACCAGTAAAAACCTAAACATTGTAGTCAGAATCACTCCTAATACAGACTATCCTTCTGCCAGCAAGAAAATATCTTATCTATCAGATCACATATAGAAGAATAAAATGCACCCTACACTTAGTTATGTTTACTCCCACTAAAACCACAACAATAACAAAAAAGAGATGAAATCAAAGACCAATTTACTGGTTGTTCTTTTATAATGGCAGTAACAGGTATAATATCCACCGTGATTAATAGTCCTTGTCTACATTGGAAAATCCAAGACAAGAACATGTTTTGCAGATATTGAGGTGCTGATTCATAAAGGCTTTTGATTAGCCTATACTACCATAAGCATTTCTAATTTAAACAGTCAATTTTTAAAATCAATTAAATGATATTCCTTGCATTCAAACAACTACTTTAGAATAACTATTTACAACTCAGTTTTTTAAAACTTGATAATGCCCTTTGGTCTATGGAACGTTTCACTGGAATAATTTGAAGTGATCACTATAATTATCCAAAATAATAGTATCAGGTTGAAACAGAAAGAACAATTAGAGGACTCCTCTGATTGCTCAGCTCAAATGAACAACATTCTCTCTTTCAGGCACTCTCAGTTTCTCTTCTCCCCTTCTTGAGTCTAGCTCAAATTTCATTTATTTCCCTGTCTCTACTTCCTCACCTCAACCAAAAGTCAGTGACTCACTGTGATATTTTTACTGTTAGCCATCTTGTTTGCCTTCTCTTGCTCTGACCTGCTCCTGCTGTGGGAAATCAGCTACCACGCTGTGAGCTTCCTTATGGAAACCCCCTCTGAGAATGGCCTTTGGCCAACAGCTGATGAGCAGTTTTAGACACTTGCTCCAAAAACCCTGAGCAATTGAATCTTGCCAATGATTTGTGAGGTAAGTGAGCTAACAAGTGGATCTGTACCTATCTGAGCCTTGAGATGAGGCTGACGTCCTACCTTTAAAAGGCACAGAGCCAGAGGACAAGTCAAACCACATCTGGTTTCATGATAAACAGAGACTTTGAGATAATAAACATAAAACTTTATTTTGTTGATGTCTTCACCATCCTTCTATATTTTCTACAGGGCATTCGTCTCACAATATTGTGATTTTAAGGTGTTTTTTTTTTTTTAATATAAGTTTCATGTATTTTATTTTCCTGTGTTACCTTGTGATTATCTCAACAGGTTAGTACTCTTTTTAGGCAGCCAATCCCAAAATCAGTCAAGATTTGTTTACTCAGGTCCTGACTAAGCTTTCTTCTTTGGAACAGAAGTCAGATGCAAGTCAGAGTCTTTTATAACTCAGTGTTGGAAGAAATTTAGTCATAATCTATTCTCCAGAAGGTTACTAGCTTCATCCCGCAGTGGAAGAAAAGGGGTCATATTATAAATACCAGCAAGTAGGAATCACTGTGGTCAATTTTATAGTCTACTTACTACAGGTCATCATATATTAAAAATTTCCATATGATAGTTGGAAAAACATGAACAAACTTTTTGGCCAGCTCAATATATTTCTTTGATTCTTACTTTTTTACATAAGTGACATTGTATGTGATATTCTGCAAATTTCTATGTTCACTAGATGTTATATTTTGAAATATATCTATTTTGTTGTATAAAGATGTTGTCTCTAACAGTTTTAATTTTTCAATGAATGAAAAACACCATTTATGTATTATTCATTTCCCTTCTGATGGACATGTGGGTTGTTTCCAATTTTTTGTTTTTAAACTTATATTGCAGTGAGCATACTTTTATATTTTCTTGTGCATGTGTGGGAGGGTTACTCCAGGTGGTATATACCAAAGTGGAATTGCTTTCCGAAATTGCTCTGCAAACTACACTTTTATGTTGCTCAGAAAAATCTTAACCCTATCTGGGGTACTTCTGGGCTTCACTTGAGCAGGAATGGAATGACATTCTATTCAGGCTCTGTTAGTTTTCTTGTTTTTCACAAAAGCATGTCAACACCAGTTTTACTCTCTATTAAGGTTAAAGGGAATTACCTGACAAAAGCCATATGTCAGGCTGTTATCAGGGAGAACAAACTCAAAGTCACATCTAGCCAAGATCTTTCAAACGCTCAGATGAGAAAACAGTTATGGAAGATTACTTGGAAAATACTCAGTCTATCCATTCTTTCTGATCCTCTAAATATAGATCAAACAAGAGCAACAGAAGACAAATTATATCAAACTAGTTTGCAGCCTAGAGCCTTGCTACTCTGAGCATGGTCCACAAACCAGCTGCATAAGCATCACCTGGAAGGTTTTGATAAATGCAGCTTATACAGCCCTCACTCCCGATCTATTGAAAGGGGGTGTATTTTAACAAGGCTCTCAAGTGATTGTATGCACATTAAAGATTAAAAGAGCACAATGTTAGATAATTACTTCCCATTTGGCTATTGATAATTGAATTTCATCTATCTTTATTGGAGCAGATGAAACTCATTGTTATGTACACATCAAGAATATTGTCTGGGTCACTAACCGTTACATCAAACAGCAAGCTGTTAATGAGGGCCCTTCAGAAAATTTGTCTAATCTTAGTGTCGGAAATAGCTGCATTTCTACTATCTATTTCATTTTAGTCCTTAAACCAGTGGGAAATATATAGCTGACCAAAGTTTCTTTTTCTTTAACTAATTACCCCAAATGGGACTAACCTATGACAGATTTATAGACATTTACAGTAGATACTCTGAATTAGTTTCAAACCCAGCTCCATTTTATGTCCTGAAGTTTCATGTTTTCCTTACTTTCATGTGTTTTAATTCATATTTTCTAGCTGTATTTTATATATCACTGCAAGCCACATTGAAGTATATTTGGAATAAAAGAATAAAGAAACAGACACAAGAGTATCCCACAGTGATCAGTCAATACATTCTATCTTGGTATCATCCCATAAAATAAACAATGTTGCCTAAATAACACAAATTCCAACACATCTCTATCTGAGGAGTATGACATTAAAGTAATGGATTTTTTAAATAATTCATTTTAGAGCAGTTTTAGGTTTACAGCAAAATTAAGAGGAAGGTTTTCTCCTATATCATCCTCAAACATGCGTACTCTCTCCCATTATCAACATCACTCACCAGAATGCTACATTTTTACCAAAGATGAACCTACATTTACACATAATAATCAGTGGAAGTTGTAGTTTATGTTAGGGTTCACTCTTGGTGTTGTACATTCTATAGATTTGGACAAACGTATAAGAACATATATTCATCACTATGATAACATTCAGAGTATTTTCACTGCCCTAAAAACTTCTATATTCTGCTTATCCATCTCTCCCATGTGATGAGTATGTTTAGTTTTACAAGAAACTGCCAAACTCTCTTCCAGAGACTGTACATTTTTCTAGTCCCATTAGCAAGATGCATGTATTCCTGTTGCTCCAAATCCTCAACAGTATTTGGTGTTTTCCGTGTTCTGGATTCCAGCCATTCTAATAAGTGTGTAATAGTATCTCATTGTTGTTTTGATTTTCATTTCCTTGATGATATAGGATGTGGTGTAGTTTTTCATATAATTATTTTCCAATTGCATATCTTCATTGATGACAAGTCTGCTAAGGTCTTTTTGGCCATTTTAACTCATGTTGTTGAGTTCTTATGTTGATTTTTAAAAGTACTTTGTGCATTTTGAATAACAGTCATTTATCAGGTGTGCCTTTTGCAAATATTTTCATCGAAGCTGTGCCTTATCTCCTAATCCTATTGATTTTCTCTCACAGACATATTATGAAAGCTTAAAGCTTATAAGTACACTGAAAAATAAAACATTTTAAGGAAATAACACCACGCTTAAGTTCAATTTAAATGACAACACTATAAAATGACAGTCTACATGGCAACAACTGGCATAATCATAAGGCATGAGTCTGTTTACCTGGGCTTAATATCACAACCTAGTTTGACATTCCTAGGATTCATCCAAGTAGTTTAGTTCTTGCAAGGTGTTTCTCAGAATGTTTAGCCCTTTATCAGTCATAATTGAAATATAGCCCAAAGTATATTAGACTTAAAATTATATTGGTTATTTATTAGAAATGTGACCTTGTCAAAGATGCTTATATGTCTTCTGAGTTTCCACTTACAAGGAAGATGGTAATAACATCTATTTCATATATTTGTTGAGAGTATTACTGATATAAGCTATGCAAAAGAATCTGGTAGAGAAGCTAGTAATAATCAAATACTAGTGCTTCCCTCTGTTAACTAACCTTGTAATGTGTTGTTGGTATACCCAAAAATAACAAAGAGAACATTTAGAAAATGTTGTTCAAACCATAATATTAATAGCTGCATAGTCATCCTTTATCTAACTCTCTTGTGTTGGACATTTAAATTATTTCTTATTCTCTACTCATAAATAATGCTGTGTATACTTGTATCTTATATATATAAGCATATCTGTGTATACTTATATCTGTGCATACTTATATATTGAGCAATGCCAAAGAATGCTCAAACTACCACACAATGGCACTCATCTCACATGCTAGTAAAGTAATGCTGAAAATTCTCCAAGCCAGGCTTCAGCAATATATGAACCGTGAACTTCCTGATGTTCAAGCTGGTTTTAGAAAAGGCAGAGGAACCAGAGATCAAATTGCCAACATCCACTGGATCGTGGAAAAAGCAAGAGAATTCCAGAAAAACATCTATTTCTGCTTTATTGACTATGTCAAAGCCTTTGACTGTGTGGATCACAATAAACTGTGGAAAACTCTTCAAGAGATGGGAATACAAGACCACCTGATCTGCCTCTTGAGAAATTTGTATGCAAGTCAGGAAGCAACAGTTAGAACTGGACATGGAACAACAGACTGGTTCCAAATAGGAAAAGGAGTACGTCAAACTGTTTATTGTCACCCTGTTTATTTAACTTATATGCAGAGTACATCATGAGAAACGCTGGACTGGAAGAAACACAAGCTGGAATCAAGATTGCTGGGAGAAATATCAATAACCTCCGATATGCAGATGACACCACCCTTATGGCAGAAAGTGAAGAGGAACTCAAAAGCCTCTTGATGAAAGTG
>NW_011494834.1:2543094-2552004 GCF_000754665.1 Bison bison bison
CTTGATGAAAGTGAAAGTGGAGAGCGAAAAAGTTGGCTTAAAGCTCAACATTCAGAAAACGAAGATCATGGCATCCGGTCCCACCACTTCATGGGAAATAGATGGGGAAACAGTGGAAACAGTGTCAGACTTTATTATTCTGGGCTCCAAAATCACTGCAGATGGTGACTGCAGCCACGAAATTAAAAGACGCTTACTCCTTGGAAGGAAAATTATGACCAACCTAGACAGTATATTCAAAAGCAGAGATATTACTTTGCCAACAAAGATTTGTCTAGTCATGGCTATGGTTTTTCCTGTGGTCATGTATGGATGTGAGAGTTGGACTGTGAAGAAGGCTGAGCGCCGAAGAATTGATGCTTTTGAACTGTGGTGTTGGAGAAGACTCTTGAGAGTCCCTTGGACTGCAAGGAGATCCAACCAGTCCATTCTGAAGGCGATCAGCCCTGGGATTTCTTTGGAAGGAATGATGCTAAAGCTGAAACTCCAGTACTTTGGCCACCTCATGCGAAGAGTTGACTCATTGGAAAAGAGTCTGATGCTCGGAGGGATTGGGGGTAGGAGGAGAAGGGGAAGACAGAGGATGAGGTGGCTGGATGGCATCACTGACTTGATGGACGTGAGTCTGAGTGAACTCCGGGAGTTGGTGATGGACAGGGAGACCCGGCGTGCTGCGATTCATGGAGTCACAAAGAGTCAGACATGACTGAGTGACTTATCTGATCTGATCTGATACTTATATCTCTGTGTACATTGTTTATTAGTTCCTCATATGAAGCACATTTCTAGAAATAAAATACGAGACAGAAGGATATGACTGTATTGATGCTTTTGATATTCATTGTCAGATTGTCCTTTCAAATGTTGTATTTTTGCTTTTAGTATATAAATGTGTTTATATAATATAAATATATAATATTTATATATATATTACAATATAATATAAATATATTCCAGTAGTCATGTGTATGGATATGAGAGTTGGACTATAAGGAAAGCTGAGCACTGAAGAATTGATGCTTTTGAACTGTAGGCTTGCAAAAGACTCTCAGAGTCCTTGCACTGCAAGGAAATCAGACCACCCCTAAAGGAAATCAGTCCTGAATATTCATTGGAAGGACTGATGCTGAAGCTGAAGGTCCAATACTTTGGCTACCTGATGTGAAGGACTGACTCATTTGAAAAGACCGTGATGCTGGGAAAATTGAAGGCCGGAGGAGAAGGGGATGACAGATGATGAGATGGTTGGATGGCATCACCGACTCCATGGACATGAGTTTGAGTAAACTCCAGGAGTTGGTGATGGACAGGGAAGCCTAGCGTGCTGTAGTCCATGGGGTCACAAAGAGTTGGACACATCTGAGTGACTGTACTGAAACTAATCCTAAATCAGAAATAGAAACAAGTATAATTAAATATATGGGGGAAAAAAAACTGAAAGATTCATGGAGCATAGCTCTAAGTTATGACCAAGCTGACTTTGGGCTTCCCTGGTGGCTCAGATAGTAAAGAAAATACCTGTATTGCAGGAGACCTGGAGAAGGGAATGGCTACTTTAGTATTCCTGTCTGGAGAATTCCGTGGGTAGAGAAGCCTGGTGGGCTACAGTCCAGGGGATCCCAAAGACTTGGACATGACTGAGCGACTAACACTTTCACTAACAAGATATTAACATTTTCCTCAGCTTCACTAAACCTTTGACTGGTTTCCTTTTGACTATGGTCCCCTAACCTCCATTTTCTTAGAGAATTTACTTCAGAAATTCCGCAATTATAAATTCTTTCTTTGCTTCCGTGAAATGTAAACTGTTGCCCAGTCTCTTACCAGTTTTAAAACCTAAAAATGTCTTTTTCAAGGAATTGGGACCCATTTTTTGGTTTGTTTGTTTGTTTAATGTAGTCATCAAGAAACAGAGACTCCCTATTTCCCAGTCTCTATGGATGGTAAGAGGTTAACTTTAAGAAGCAACGATTATCACAGATAGCCTAGTCACAGTGGCCAAAGTCTTCCTTAATGTCCTCCACATTTCCAGATCTTAAAAACTCACTGCTGTTTCAGAGTTGAGTTTAACCTCTCTTCTCTATCGCAATAGGCTTAACTTGTATTTTAATTGTCTTGCATAAATTCTTTTTTCCCTGCTTAACTCCAACAGGTGTAATTTTCCTTTGGACACTTACCATCTTGTTTGAAGGCATCTGAGGGATGATAAAGATTGATGGGGGAATAATAATGTTGAGGTGCCCCTCGCCAGCTCGGTGAAGAAACACTCAGCGTTCCTAATGAAGGGCTACTGTATCGTGGTCTAGTCTTTGAACCGTACAGGGATGAAGGGGAACTCTTCTTAATTCTTTGCAAAGCAGCATATGAAGTAGGGAGGCCAGGAAGAGCTCCAGAATATTCTGTAAAAGAATGATAATGATAAAATGAATTCTTAGAAGACTTTAATAAGAACTTTTCTTCTGAAGACATCGCTGAAAATCTCCCTTAGAGATGAAATCAAATGGAAACGACAGTGGGAGCTGTAAAAAGTAAAATTGTACAGATTTTAGAGTACTTTCTGAAAATTCTACTATTTATAACATTAGTGTCTTGCAAGAAAGAAAGAAAGAAGAGACATGAGGAATGAATGAAAAGAATGAAATAAAAGGAAAGAAAAGGAGGAAAGAAAAAGAAAAAAGGAAGGAAGGAAGGAATCCATTCGAATTTAAATTTGTTTATTTTCTTTGTCAGGAATATTTGGCTTTAATCTAAAATATCCATCCTCACATATGAAATAAGTTCCTTCTTTATTATTTAAAATTGAGGAAAAAAGCATTATCAACTACATTCCACAAATATAGATTGGATCTTTATCACCTAAAATGTACCATATGGTAGAAAATATGTCTAACGAAGTATATATATTTTGACTAGCCTGTAAGCTATGCTTCATGTTCTTGAAAAGTAGTCAAATTCACTATGGAATGCAAAAAAAGAAAAATAGATTTTTTTTTTTTAGAATCTGTTATGTATAATGTATATCATGATATTATCAACATTTCTCATATTTAATTTCTGAGACTTTTCCTTAGAAAAGATATGCATGGTGTCTGAAGTAGACTGTACTAACTCGTGACCACAGGGAAGTCAGTTTCATATGTAGATCAAATGTTTAAAAACACAAACTAATTATGTTGAATTACAAAAAAAAAATTAGGAATTGGATTTTTTCTATGTCTAATATTGATTGTTTTCAATAATTTGTTGACCGTGGAAATACTTTTATGAGTCAGACATTTTTGTGCAGGGTATTTGACATTTCAACTTAATGGATGATAATTTATTTTGGATAAAATTTTATATTTGTGAGCAAGTTCTTACAATTCAGATCATTTAGAATCATTATCCTGTCTTATAGAGATAATTTGGAATGCATGAAACATTACTGTGATTTGAAAGTAACACTTTAAGTGTTAAGCATCAAATTAAATTTAACATTTTCTGTTCTGTGAAATTGTAAATATGATTTCTCTGAAACTCAAAAAGGTGTATTTTTAGATGTACTCCACCCTTTAAAATGAACACAATAGGTGTAGTCCAATCCCATCAAGAGCTGTTAACAGATTGATGTCTTTTAGTCTTTGTGTTCAACCATAAGTCTGGTAAAGGTGGATCAATTTTAACTGAAAATAGCTAAGCTCTCCTGAGCAAACTGTATGAGGACAGATTATGGGTAGACATAAAATCTCCTTTAAAACCTGAAATTAAATGCAAGTTTTGGCACCTCGAGGTGTAAGGTAATGAAAAGAGAATGAGTTTTCCTTTAAGGTAGTTTGTAATTGAAGTCTCTGAACCTATTCATTTCTCTGTGCAGTCTTGTTGCTTTGTGTTTTAGCTGCCTACTTTGTTCCTATATAAAAAGAAAAAAAGAAATATCCCATGCAAGTGTTAAAAATTAAAATGGAGTATGAGAATGTGGTTTATGTTTCTTAAAATTAGATAAAGATAATTAATGGAAAAGTAGAAAGGTCATAATGAAGTTCAAACAAGCCAGGATCATTATCATGACTATAAAAAATATATACATATATATGTATATTTGTATATATATATATACACACATATAAAATGCATACTGTCCAAGTGGTACGGTAATTGGCTTATGACACTCCATGTAAATAGAGATGAGCCAAATTAGGATTTGGCTGTTGTGCTTCACAGCAGGACTTCATTTGTTATGTAATCAGTTGCATCTGTTGCAGTGAAAATTACTTTTTCATCAATTAAAGTAAATCCAAAGCCGCTACTAGAAATCTAACAATTTATTCATTCATTCATGTATTCAAAAAGCATGTAATGAGAACTTGGTAGGGGATAAATGCTATGAGTACAAGGGTGAACAAATATTGTTGGCCTTTTATATCCCCAGATTCAATCAACCACAAATTGAAAATATTCAGGGAAAAAAACTTCCAGGAAGTTTCAAAAAGCAAAACTTGAATTTTCTGCACAAAAACAACTATTTACACACTATTTACATTGTAGTAGTTATTATACAATAGGCTGCAGTCCATGGGGTCGCTAAGGGTCAGACATGACTGAGCAACTTCACTTTCACTTTTCACTTTCATGCATTGGAGAAGGAAACGGCAACCCACTCCAGTGTTCTTGCCTGGAGAATCCTAGGGACGGGGGAGCCTGGTGGGCTACCGTCTATGGGGTCAAACAGAGTCTAACATGACTGAAGCAACTTAACAGCAGCAGCAGAGTTGTTTTAAAGGGTTCAAGAGGATGTGTGTGGGTTATACACAAATACTAATCCATTTTATACAAGAGACTTGAGCATTCTTAGATCTTGGTATCCTCAGGGGTCCGAACAATCTCCCATGGATTCTGACGGAAAATTGTATTGCATCAGCTTTCAAGAAGCAAATTATATAGTGGAAAATAAAGGTAACTGTGTGTGCAACTTTAATTCACTGTGAGAAAAAAGTAAATTCAGGAATCTATGGACTTTAATCCATAGCTGGAGAATCCTTTCGCTCAACCTAAGAATACACAGAAGACCTGTACAAAAAAGATCTTCATGACCCAGATAATCACAATGGTGTGATCACTGACCTAGAGCCAGACATCCTGGAATGTGAAGTCAAGTGGGCCTTAGAAAGCATCACTACGAACAAAGCTAGTGGAGGTGATAGAATTCCAGTTGAGCTATTCCAAATCCTGAAAGATGATGTTGTGAAAGTCCTGCACTCAATATGCCAGCATATTTGGAAAATTCAGCAGTGGCCACAGGACAGAAAAGGTCAGTTTTCATTCCAATCCCAAAGAAAGGCAATGCCAAAGAATGCTCAAACTGCCACACAATTGCACTCATCTCACACGCTAGTAAAGTAATGCTTAAAATTCTCTAAGCCAGGCTTCAGCAATATGTGAATCATGAACTTCCTGATGTTCAAGCTGGTTTTAGAAAAGGCAGAGGAACCAGAGATCAAATTGGCAACATCCAGTGGATCGTGGAAAAAGCAAGAGAATTCCAGAAAAACAACTATTTCTGCTTTATTGACTATGCCAAAGCCTTTGACTGCGTGGATCATAATAAACTGTGGAAAATTATGAAAGAGATGGGAATACCAGATCACCTGACCTGCCTCTTGAGAAATTTGTATGCAGGTCAGGAAGCAACAGTTAGAACTGGACACAGCACAACAGATTCGTTCCAAATAGGAAGAGGAGTACGTCAAGGCTGTATATTGTCATCCTGTTTATTTAACTTATATGCAGAGTACATCATGAGAAACGCTGGGCTGGAAGAAGCACAAGCTGGAATCAAGATTGCTGGGAGAAATATCAATAACCTCAGATATGCAGATGACACCACCCTTATGGCAGAAAGTGAAGAGGAACTAAAAAGCCTCTTGGTGAAGGTGAAAGTGGAGAGCGAAAAAGTTGGCTTAAAGCTCAACATTCAGAAAACGAAGATCATGGCATCCGGTCCCATCACTTCATGGGAAATAGATGGGGAAACAGTGGAAACAGTGTCAGACTTTATTTTTCTGGGCTCCAAAATCACTGCAGATGGTGACTGCAGCCATGAAATTAAAAGACGCTTACTCCTTGGAAGGAAAGTTATGACCAACCTAGACAGCATATTCAAAAGCAGAGATATTACTTTGCCAACAAAGGTTCGTCTAGTCAAGGCTATGGTTTTTCCTGTGGTCATGTATGGATGTGAGAGTTGGACTGTGAAGAAGGCTGAGCGCCGAAGAATTGATGCTTTTGAACTGTGGTGTTGGAGAAGACTCTTGAGAGTCCCTTGGACTGCAAGGAGATCCAACCAGTCCATTCTGAAGGCGATCAGCCCTGGGATTTCTTTGGAAGGAATGATGCTAAAGCTGAAACTCCAGTACTTTGGCCTCCTCATGCGAAGACTTGACTCATTGGAAAAGACTCTGATTCTGGGAGGGATTGGGGGCAGGAGGAGAAGGGGAAGACAGAGGATCAGATGGCTGGATGGCATCGCTGACTCGATGGACGTGAGTCTGAGTGAACTCCGGGAGTTGGTGATGGACAGGGAGGCCTGGCATGCTGCGATTCATGGGGTCACAAAGAGTTGGACACGACTCAGTGACTGATCTTACTTACTTATCTTACTTAGGCACATCAGACTATGATTTTCAGATGGAATGCTATCCAAGTGAATCCTGGAAATGCATTAGTGATTATTTCAGCAAAACTCTGTGTAGGGAAAAAAAGATACTCTGTACAAAAGGGAGAGAGTACATGAAGACCTGGAAAAGAAAGGCTGATGGCACTTTTAGTAGATTATAATAGTCTGGATGGAGCTTAGGATGAGAGTAACACAGATGAGAAAAGAGGTAAGTCTGGATAAGTAAACAAAGGGCCAATGATGAAATGTCTGGAGAACAACACACATTTTAAAAAGAAGTGCCATTTGGATCAAGCTAAAAGGGAATAAAAGGCTACTCAAAAGCCTAAAACTGTAAAAGAGACAAAGATTAGTGAGAACTGAGGTGAGCATCTGTATGGGAATAAAGTCAATAAAATTACTGACTGAATCAGAGGTAAGGAAGGGAAAGTAAGAAACTGAGGTTGGTCTGTGGTATAAGAAGATGGTAAGAATGCAGGAAAAGGCATGCATGTGCTTCAGGTGAAAGCTCAATAATTCAGTTTTGAGGCAGGTAGAGAGCTAGATATGTAGTTAGCTAGCTAACTTATATGAAGAATACATCATGCAAAATTCCAGGCTGCATGAAGCACAAGCTGGAATCAAGATTGCCAGGAGAAATTTCAACAATCTCAGATACGCAGATGACACCACCCTTATGGCAGAAAGTGAAGAGGAACTAAAGAGCTTCTTGATGAAGGTGAAAGAGCTGGCTTAAAATTCAACCTTCAAAAAAGGAAGATCATGGATCCAGTCCCATCACTTCATGGCAAATAGATGGAGAAACAATGGAAACAGTGTCAGACTTTACTTTCTTGGGCTCCAAAATCACTATGGACAGTGACTGCAGCCATGAAATTAAAAGATGTTTGCTCCTTGAAAGAAAATCTATGACAAACCTAGACAGCATATTAAGAAGCAGAGACATCAATTTGCCAACAATAGTCCATCTAGTCAAAGATATGGTTTTTCCAGTAGTAGTGTATGGATGTGAGAGTTGGACCATAAAGAAAGTTGAGCACCAAAGAATTGATGATTTCAAATTGTGGCATTGGAGAAGACTCTTGAGAGTCTGTTAGGCTACAAGAACAAACCAGTTAATCCTATAGGAAATCAACCCTGAATATTCATTGGAAGGACAGATGCTGAAGCTGAAGCTCCAATACTTTGGCCACTTAATGCGAAGAGCCGACTTACTGGAAAAGACCCTGATGCTGGGAAAGATTGAGCACAGGAGAAGAGGATGACAGAGGATGAGATGATTGGATGGCATCATCGATTTAATGGACATGAATTGAGCAAATTCCGGGAGACAGTGAAGAACAGGGAAGCCTCATGTGCTACAGTGCATGAGGTCACAAAGAGTTGCACACCACTGATTGATGGAGCAACAATAATAAATTTCACTGAGAAAGTAGAAGCAATCAGAAGAAAGTGTCCCTCACATGCTCCTACTGACTGTATGTGCACGCATACACTCTATTTTGCATCCACTGATATGTTATATATAAACAGTATGTGCATCTATTAAAGGCCAGTTGTGTGCACTGAATTCTATTACATCCTATCTTGACTGCTGAAAGAAATCACACTAGAAAATCCCTTCTCTCTCTCCATCAGCACCGTTGTCTCTCTGTTAGATTATTCCCATAACTGTACAGAGATTCTTCTAACCTTAATAAGGCCACCTTGACCTACCATTTCTTCCACTAATTTTCCTTTATAGCAAGACTTCTTGAAAAGAGTTATGGATAGTCATCATGTTCAATTCCTCTTCTCCCCTCTACCCTTGAGCCTATTTCAAGTAGCCTTGCTTATACCACTCCACAAAAATAGCTCTCTTTCAAGTTAACAAAGAGCAGGTCACTCTACTAGACCTATCATCAGTGTTCAGCATGGTTAACCATTCTTTTTTCCTTTAAACATTTTGTTCATGTGATTCTAGGATATTACAATCTCTGTTTTTATTGCTATTTCATTGACTACTGCTTATTTCCTTTCCTAGTTCTTATTTGTCTCTTCAACCTAAACATCGGTATATGCTGCTTAAGACTCTGATGCTGGGAGGGATTGGGGGCAGGAGGAGAAGGGAAGGACAGAGGATGAGATGGCTGGATTGCATCACTGACTCGATGGACGTGAGTCTGAATGAACTCTGGGAGTTGGTGAAGGACAGGGAGGCCTGGCGTGCTGCAATTCATGGGGTCGCAAAGAGTTGGACACGACTGAGTGACTGAAAC
>NW_011494834.1:2552104-2597576 GCF_000754665.1 Bison bison bison
ATATATATATATATATATATATATATATATATCCATCCATCCATTCAAACTAGCCCTTAAAAGCTATTTTTCACAAACATGGCCTCCCTCCCAGATGAATTCCACCTTTACTCTAGTCTCAATTACTTGGATCCAGACTCAAGTCTTTGATATTCCACTATTTTCCTACTCCCATTCTAACACCTACTTCTATGTCTTTACTCACTCTCCCTTTTTGGTTCTGCATCAACTTCTAAAAATTGACTGAGATCTATTCTAAAAGGCATCTCCCAAGAGAGTTCATATGGTAACCACTACTCAGGGTTCAGAATCTATCTTTACTTATCACTTCAATAGCTATTATTTAAGAACTAGAATATAGTGAGTGAAGTCGCTCAGTCATGTATGACTCTTTGTGACCCCATGGACTATAGCCTACCAGGCTCCTCTATCCATGGGATTTTCCAGGCAAGAACACTGGAGTGGGTTGTCCTTTTCTTCTCCAGGAGATCTTCCCAACCCAGGGATTGAACCTGGGTCTCCCACATTGTAGGCAGACGATTTATTGTCTGAGCCATCAGGGAAGTCCAGGTTGGGTCTAAATTCTGAGCCTGGGATTTCAAAGAGGCTTAGTGAAATAAATATACATGCTAAGTGACAATTTGATGGTGTCTGGACTGGATTCCTTCCACACGTAACTCCTTGCTTGCTTTTAGTAAACTCAATCATCATTTCTTCCAAATTCACTCTTTTCTCATTCAGCATTCATTGACTTTTTTGACATTTCTTCATTGACTATGTGTTAGGAACTAGGGATACAGCTACAAGTAAATCACAAGTGGTTCCTGATTTCATGGAATTTACAATCTCAGAATATTGGGAAAGTGTTACACTTGGGTAAAGGTTTCCTCTATGGTTCAGTGGGTAAGGAATCTGCCTGCAATATAGGAGATGCTGGGGATGTGGGTTTGATCCCTGGGTCAGGAAGATCCCCTGGGGGAGGTCATGGCAACCCTCTCCAGTATTCTTGCCTGGAGAATCCCATAGAATGAGGAGCCTGGAGGGCTACAGTCCAAAGGGCCCCAAAATGTCGGACACAACTGAGTGACTAATCAGGCACACACACTTGGGTAAAGCATTAGTAGAGGAATGTTAAACAAACCAAGTTATCCTTAAAATACATAAAAACCAAGATAGAAAACTTATCAGCATCTTATAGTCATATATTACTGACATCATGATTGCGTTCCTGGGAACAAAATCTCTTCTCCTGGCTGTGATGTGTACATCTGCCTCCTCTATTTTCGCCACTCATTCTATTGATTGAGAATTTTGGATCTGTCAGTAAACCGATCTGTAATACATGCTCCAAAGTAAGATGGACTTATTTAACCTGGAGTGTACCTCATAGCAGCTCTAAGGCTTTGGGCAAGACATGAATAGGTCTGTGCCCTAATTTCATTGTTGTTAGAATGGGAATAAAAATAAGACTTCCCTCATATGTTGTGGTAGAGACTAAATAAATCGATTCATATAAAGCACTCAGAACTTTAGAACTACTTCATCTGTCTCATAATAAGAACTTGATAAATTATAACTATATATAATCTGCACTTTAGTTAACACCCTGTACTATTATTCTCCAGTGAGCATATTGTTTTCTAGTTTTATTGAGATATAATTGACACACTGCACTGTATAAATTTCAGGTGTACAACACAATGCTTTGACGTATATCATGAAATGATCACCACAATAGGTTTAGAGGATACCCATCATCCCATATACATACAATATCAAATAAATAGAAAAAAAACTTCTCCTTGTGATGAGAACTCTTAGGATTTACTCTCTTAACAACTTTCATTTTTAATATTTGCACGTGTTAAGTCACTTCAGTCCTGTCCTACTCTTTCTGACCCTATGGACTGTGGCTTGCCAGGTTCCTCTGTCCATGGAATTCTCCAGGCAAGAATACTGGAGTGGGTTGCCATGCCCTCCTCCAGGGGATCTTCCCAACCCAGGGATCAAACCCACATCTCTTCTGTCTCCTACATTGGTAGGCATTTTCTTTACCAGTAGCCCACCTTGGAAGTATATTTTATCCTTAGTGCTTAATTTTATAACCAGAAGTTTGTACATTGTGATCATCTTTATTCGATTTCTCCTCCCCCAATCCGCCATCTTTGGTAACCACAAATGTCCTTTTCTATGAGTCTATTTGTTTGGTTGGCTTGTTTTGAAGTATATATCACACCTTCTTCATCCATTCATCTCTTGATGGGTACTTAAGTAGTTTCCATATCTTGGCTACTGTAAATAATGCTTCAGTAAACAGAAGGGTTGTATGTGTCTTTTCAGGTTAGTGTTTCATAGTGGCTGCACCAATCTACATTCCCATCTGGTGGACATAATTGAATATTGGGCTTACTCCTTCCAAATTTGATTGGGTTACAAAGTTAAACTATAAATCCTACATTTTAATACTTATTTTACTCTGGAGAACTAAAAGAGTGAAAATTCAAGGGGAAGAATTAGGCTTCTATTATCCTCACAGGTGTATTCCCATGAGTAAGTTTCTAAAAAAAAGATTTTTGCTACTGATGGAAACCATAGATCTACAGAAAATTCAATGCCTATATATTCTCGTGTTTCTATTGGCTAAAGCAATACTTCAGAGAAGGCAATGGCACCCTACTCCAGTACTCTTGCCTGGAAAAACCCCATGGATACAGGAGTCTGGTAGGCTGCAGTCCATGAGGTCGTTAAGAGCAACTTCACGATTGAGCAACTTCACTTTCACTTTTCACTTTCATGCACTGGAGAAGGAAATGGCAACCCACTCCAGTGTTTTCGCCTGGAGAATCCCAGGGACGGGGGAGCCTGGTGGGAGGCCGTCTATGGGGTCGCACAGAAGCGGATACAACTAAAGCGACTTAGCAGAAGCAAAGCAAGACTTAGCTGTCTTGACTCCATATTCCTGTCCAGGGTTTGGAAAGAAAAGTGACTTTTAATTTCTTTCCAGAGAAATTTTCATCAGTTGCTCAAACTTTTAATAATATCTAGGCTGACAGTGTGAGCAGAATCTAGGTATATGTTAATAATTTTTCCTCTATTTTCCTACTCCTCATAGATAAGACCTTAGGGAATGTGCATTACAGTTTTTTCTAAAGTGATCTAGAGATTTTGTGATAAAACTCAATTAACCTGGTGCTCTCACACCATGAAATTCCAGCTGGAGGTTGGGTAGGAGTAAATATTAATGCCTTCATTAAATATTTCCTAATCAAATGACCCTGGGACAACTGAACTTACATTATTTAATAAAACTGTAGTCTATTAAGCCAGAATGACGTTGCCACCAATTCAGTCTTGCAACTAGTAGCATTGTTTTTTCGTTACTTAGTAGGTCAAGTTAGAGACATAATAAAAATACTGAATGCATATAATATTCAAGAAATAATGGGTTAGAATTAGTAGAACTAGAATTTTGGCAGTATTTATGAATAAAGATTAAAATGTCAATCTGATAAATGATACATTTTAAAATATCTAATCTAGTCCCATATTTTAAGTTTCCTGAATATTGTGATACTTTTTTTTTTAATTTTATTTTTTAACTTTACAATATTGTATTTGTTCTGCCATACATCAAAATGATTCCGCCACAGGTATACACGTGTTCCCCATCCTGAACCCTCCTCCCTCCTCCCTCCCCATACCATCCCTCTGGGTCGTCCCAGTGCACCAGCCCCAAGCACCAAGTATCGTGCATCGAACCTGGACTGGTGATTCGTTTCATAGTAGACTTCAGAATTCTATCTCAATTACTAGGTGTGAAAAACATATGAACTAGGAAATTAAAATATTAGTGATAAAACTAAAGCATCATTATTGGATTCTGTATTTAAATCTTTTCTGTCCAGTATTCATACAGTGCTATTAACTTTTTACAGGCAATTAAAGGTAAGCAGGACTTTCCTGATAACTCAGTGGGTAAAGAATCTGCTTGTAATGCAGGAGATGCAGGAGATATGGGTTTGATCCCTGAGTCACAAAGATCCTCTAGAGGAGGAAAATGGCAACCTACTCCAGGATTGTTGCCTGAAAAATCCCACGGACAGAAAAGACTGGCGGGTTACAGTCTAAAGGATCACAAAGAGTTAGACACAACTAAGCAACTAAGTATGCAAAGGTAAGCAACAACAAAAATATATAAAACGACAGGTCTTTACATAAATTCATTTGTTACCTATCACTATAGCTTGATTTTAAATATTTATCTGAGCTCTTCTATAAAAATACATATAAACTATAGCGGTAAATGATATGAGGTGCTCTGAAAAATATTTATGCTTAATCAGTGGTTCATAAGTCAGAGGAGCAGAGCGGAGCACTGAGTACTCATGACACAGTGCATGAAAATGCAAAAGTCATACAGCATCCAAACCCACAGGGTGACTCAATTTGGCATCAGAGTCAGCATAAAGGAATTGATATCTGACCTTTTTCAGGGTAATTGTTAAGGCTGTACTCTCTCCGAAGAGAATTAATGTTAAGTGTGCAACTTTAGCCTGCTACTGTTTTATGAGGCTTGCAAGGATGGATGTAAGATCTCAGTGAAGCTGGTCATGTGAAGCATATTTAGAAGTGGTTAACAATTTATAAATAATGTGCATCGTTTCCATTTGGTTGTCTGCATCTATGGCAGAGGAGAATTTGAAAGAACCTGAGCCACAAGGCTCAGCATTTTCCTCAAGAAGTGTATTATGTGTAAACTTTACAGTGTTTTAGCTGCAGGAGCAAGAGAGAATGTGCAGAGGATGAAATTCACCATTTTTAAAGCACCAAAGTCAGGCGTTGAAACTGAAATACTTCAAAGATATAAGAACAAAATTTAACACAGCATTTCTAGTGTACTCTGCATGAGATAGAAAAGCAGATACTTACAGGCTACTTAATTATATTCACTACATTTTTTTAGGTATCCTGTGTTTGTTTGTATTTGAAATCATAATGATTTAAGATTTGAAGACCTTTATCTTCTTTTCTAAATATTAATGCTCAGCTATATACACAGCTCATGCAAGTAATTACACTTTATTCTATTATATATGTTTTTATTGCAGAGAAAGAGAGAAGGTCTTACAGTTCTCCTGTTTTGTATTTTTTTTTCACTATTCTCAAAAGTTTTTAAAAATCTATGGTATTTAGATGATATCTCTTTAAATTACCAAAAGCAAACGTGCAATTGCATTGATTTTTTTTTCATAATAAGAATACTATTTTCTAATTACTGAGGAAATTAGTAAGGGCAGGAGGTAGTTATGAAGTATAACCAAATTAATTTAGTGATTAAAGAATTCCCTCTTGCTTTGGATAAAGGTATCTATAAAATTTTAACTCTGTAATAATTATATTAGCTTCTTCCTATTCTCTATGTGTTTTAGATAGGTCAGATAGTATTTAATAATAAATCTAACAAAGCTGAAGTTGTTAGCAATAAATAAAACAATTTAAAAAAATTAATAAACTAAATGCCTTTCTTCACACTTTTAGAAAGTATTCTATGGGATATTTATGTTATCTTTATATGTTGTTGTTATTCACTCCCTCAGTCATGTGCAACTCTTTGGAACCCCATGTATTGCAGCGCAACAGGCTTCTCTGTCCTTTACCATCTCTATGAGCTTTCTTAAACTCATGTCCATTGAGGTGGTGATACCATCCAACCACCTCATCCTCTGTTGTCCCCTTTTCCTCCCACCTTCAATCTTTCCCAGCAGCAGAGACTTTTCTAATGAGTCAGCTCTTTGCATCAGGTGGCCAAAGTATTGGAGCTGCAGCTTCAGCATCAGTTCTCCAATGAATATTCAGGATTGATTTCCTTTAGGATTGACCGGTGATCTCTTTGCAGTACAAGCGACCCTCAGGAGTCTTCTCCAACACCACAGTTCAAAAGCATCAATTATTTGTCACTCAGCTATCTTTACAGTCCAACTCTCACATCCATATGTGACTACTGGAAAAAACATAGCTTTGACAAAACAGAACTGTGTCAGCAAAGTAATGACTCTGCCTTTTAATATGCTTTTTAGGTTTTTCAGAGCTTTACTTTCAAGGAGAAACTGTCTTTTATTTCAAGGCTGCAGTCACCATCTGCAGTGATTCTGGAGCCCAAGAAAATGAAGTCTGTCATTGTTTCCACTGTTTCTCCATATATGTGCCATGAAGTGATGGGACAGATGCCATGATCTCAGTCTATTGAATGTTGATTTTTAAGCCAGCTTTTTCACTCTCCTCTTTCACTTTCATCAAGAGGCTCTTTAGTTCTTCTTCACTTTCTGCCATAAGGGTGGTGTCATCTGACTATCTGAGGTTATTGATATTTCTCTTGGTAATCTTGACTTTAGCTTGTGCTTCATCCAGCCTGACATTTTGCATGACATACTCTGCATAGAAGTTAAACAAGGAGGGTGACAATATATAGACTTGACCAATCCTTTTCCAGTTTGGAACGAGTCTGTTGTTCCATGTCCAGTTCTAACTGTTGCTTCTTGACCTGCATACAGATTTGTCAGGAGGCAAGTTAGATGGTCTGGTTCAGTTCAGTCAGTTCAGTTCAGTCGTTCAGTCATGTCCGACTCTTTGTGACGCCATGAATCGCAGCACGCCAGGCCTCCCTGTCCATCACCAACTCCTGGGGTCTACTCAAACTCATTCATCCTCTGTCATCCCTTTCTCCTCTTGCCCCCAATCCCTCCCAGAATCAGGGTCTTTTCCAATGAGTCAATTCTTCCCATGAGGTGGCCAAAGTATTGGAGTTTCAGATTTAGCATCAGTGCTTCCCATGAACACCCAGGACTGATCTCCTTTAGAACTGCCTGGTTGAATGTCCTGCAGTGCAAGGGACTCTCAAGAGTCTTGTCCAACACCACAGTTCAAAAGCATCAATTCTTTGGCACTCAGCTTTCTTCACCGTCCAACTCTCACATCCATGCATGACCACTGGAAAAACCATAGCCTTGACTAGATGGACCTTTGTTGGCAAAGTAATGTCTCTGCTTTTCAATATGCTATCTAGGTTGGTTGTAACTTTCCTTACAAGGAGTAAGCATCTTTTAATTTCATGGCTGCAGTCACCATCTGCAGTGATTTTGGAGCCCCCCAAAATAAAGTCTGACACTGTTTCCACTGTTTCCCCATCTATTTCCCATGAAGTGATGGGACCAGATGCCATGATCTTAGTTTTCTGAATGTTGAGCTTTAAGCCAACTTTTTCACTCTCCGCTTTCACTTTCATCAAGAGGCTTTTTAGTTCCTCTTCACTTTCTGCCATAAGGGTGGTGTCATCTGAGGTTATTGATATTTCTTGTGGCAATCTTGATTCCAGTCTGTGCTTCTTCAGCCCAGCATTTCTCATGATGTACTCTGCATATAAGTTAAATAAGCAGGGTGACAATATACAGCCTTGATGTACTCTTTTTCCTATTTGGAACCAGTCTGTTGTTCCATGTCCAGTTCTAACTGTTGCTTCCTGACCTGCATATAGGTTTCTCAAGAGGAAGATCAGGTGGTCTGGTATTCCCATCTCTTTCAAGAATTTTCCACAGTTTATTGTGATCAACACAGTCAAAGGTTTGGCATGTCAATAAAGCAGAAACGGATGTTTTTCTCGAACTTTCTTGCTTTTTCCATGATCCAGCAGATGTTGGCAATTTAATCTCTAGTTCCTTTGCTTTTTCTAAAATCACCTTGAATATCTGGAAGTTCATGATTCATGTATTGCTGAAGCCTGGCTTGGAGAATTTTGAGCATTACATTACTAGCGTGTGAGATGAGTGCCATTGTAGTTTGAGCATTCTTTGGCATTGCCTTTCTTTGGGATTGGAATGAAAACTGACCTTTTCGAGTCCTGTGGCCACTGCTGAGTTGTCCAAGTTTGCTGGCATATTGAGTGCAGAACTCTTACAGCATCATCTTTCAGGATTTGAAATAGCTCAACTGGAATTCCATCACCTCCACTAGCTTTGTGCGTGGTGATGCTTTCTAAGGCCCACTTGACTTCACATTCCAGGATGTCTGGCTCTAGGTGAGTGATCACACCATCGTGATTATCTGGGTCGTGAAGATCTTTTTTGTACAGCTCTTCTGTGTATTCTTGCCATCTCTTCTTAATATCTTCTGCTTCTGTTAGGTCCATACCATTTTTGTCCTTTATTGAGCCCATCTTTGCATGAAATGTTCCCTTGGTATCTCTAATTTTCTTGAAGAGACCTCTAGTCTTTCCCATTCTGTTGTTTTCCTCCATTTCTTTGCATTTATCACTGAGGAAGGCTTTCTTATCTCTCCTTGCTATTCTTTGGAACTCTTTATTCAGATGCTTATATATTTCCTTTTCTCCTTTGCTTTTCGCTTCTCTTCTCAGTTGTTTGTAAGGCCTCCTCAGACAGCCATTTTGATTTTTTGCATTTCTTTTCCTTGGGCGTGGTCTTGATTTCTGCCTCCTGTACAATGTCACGAACTTCCATCCATAGTTCTTCAGGCACTCTATCAGATCTAATCCCTTGAATCTATTTGTCATTTTCACCATATAATTGTAAGGGATTTGATTCAGGTTATACCTGAATGACCTAGTGGTTTTCCCTACTTTCTTCAATTAAGTTTGAATTTGACAATAAGGAGCTCATGATTGGAGCCCCAGTCAGCTCCCAGTCTTGTTTTTGCTGACTATGTAGAACTTCTCTATCTTTGACTGCAAAGAATATAATCAATCTGATTTTGATATTGACCATCTGATGATGTCCATGTGTAGAGTCTTCTCTTGTGTTGTTGGAAGAGCATGTTAGAAAGATGCAGTTGATATCAATCAAAAAGGGCTTGGTTTTAAAAGTGGAACTTGAATTAAACTCCCATCATATCTTATAAAAAGAAAAATTTGGAAATTTGTTCATGACTTTTATTTTGCAACTTACAACATGAAAAACTTGCTGGGAAACCCTTCAAGGGGAATTAGCTATTAAAGTCCCCAAATGATCTTTATCATAAGGCAACTTTTCTTCCAAGGCAGTCTCGCAGCTTTAACCCTAATAACTGTATATTAGTGAGGTACATACTGGAATATTTGAAAACTGTACAACTAACAGTGATTTCTTCGAACAAGAACTCGAAAATTTCTCAATGACATTTTAGAAGGTTATGTGAATTCTCGTTTAACAAAAGAAATACCAGTAAATCACTTAAATTCACTCTGCTGCAGTGGTTGTGGTATTCTAGCCTTTACTGAGAGCTTATTTTGTCCATTTACTGACTTAAATAATGATAAAGACATTGAGCAGGCTAAAATGTTGCAGCTTGATTCAGAATGTCACTCTCACCTTCAGTACCTCCACATCTGCTTCATCTGTGTCACTTACTCAATATCTGCTGCTGAGTCACTTCAGTCGTGTCCGACACTGTGTGACCCCATAGATGGCAGCCCACCAGGATGCCCTGTCCCTGGGATTCTCCAGGCAAGAACACTGGAGTGGGTTGCCATTTCCTTCTCCAATGTATGAAAGTGAAAAGTGAAAATGAAGTCGCTTAGTCGTGTCCAACCTTCAGCGACCCCATGGATTGCAGCCTTCCAGGCTCCTCCATCCATGGGATTTTCCAGGCAAGAGTACTGGAGTGGGGTGCCATTGCCTTCTCCGTACTCAATATCTAATAAACTGTATTTCCAGGAAGCAACTCTCAACTGTGGCACAGTTATTTCACAGGTGCTAACAGATCACAAACACTACTACTTTCCAACTTGAAAGTTTTACTTACATATGAATGAAGTTTCAAAGAAACAGGCATCTGGTTCCTTTATAAACCTGTGAGCGTTCCTTCCTTTTGGCATTGCAGTATTATTTATTCTTTTGGCATTGCCTTCTGGGTCAGAAGGGTCCTTCTCTTAATCATTTTTCTTACAGAATAATTTATGAGGATCAGAATCAAAGGAATAGTGGTATTTTAAGCTTCCCATGAAATCTAATTTTAAACTTTATTATAAAAGAAATACATCCTGACTATAGAATCAAAATAATCTCTGATCTTGCTACCCATAAGTAAGCATGAGTGCATGCTAAGTTGCTTCAGTTGTGTCCGACTCTTTGTGACCCTGTGGACTGTAGCCGCCAGGCTCTTCTGTCCATAGAACTCTCCAGCCAAGAATACTGGAGTGGGTAGCCAAGCCCTCCTCCAGGGGATCTTCCCAACTCTGGGGTAGAACCTGTTTCTCTCATGTCTCCTGCATTGGCAAGTGAGTTCTTTTTCACTGGCACCACCTGGGAGTCTCATATCCATAAGTATAACTTTTGCAAAAACAAACAGCCTCTGATGTTTTCTCATTTGAATTACAGACATACTAACAGAAACATATGCATATCTTTTGTTTTGCTGAAAGAACATGGGATCAGTTTATAGATGTGGTCTTCTAATTTTTATTTAATATTATGACTTTTTAATCCCACTACAAATGTTCTTCTAAAGAATTTTATTGAATACAAAACATTCCAATGATGTGTTTAATTTTATTTAACCATGTCCCTGGGATGAATTTATCTGTCATATACAGGTTTTCTTTGCTATTGGAAAGTAGAACATTCTTCTGAGAATTTTCATAAGCCCAAATGGCGTAAAGTGAAGACATAATTACCTTAGGACACATATTAAAATACTGGATACACAAAGCAAATTAAGATTAAAGCACAGATGTTCACAGACACAGTTAAAGCTTTGGTGGCCTGATGCTAAGATGTTGAGTGTAGTTCCCGGCAAGGAGCATGGGGTGTCATATTCAATGCTCTCGGTGTGAACCGCCTCTAGTAAATGCTAGTCTTGTTACACAATAAATGCTCAATGCTATTTTCTTTCTTTTTTTTCTTTTTTTTTTTAGTTTTTCCACAAAAGCAAAACTCTTCCAATTTCTCTTGTATTAGTGAAAAGAAGTACTAATGCAAGTCTTTTGTAAAAGCAAAGTGATTGATGTAAAGTGAACTTTCTCAAAGCAAGGGATATCTGTATAACAATGCAGGAAGACCTGTGTACATAAATCTCTATGTGACTAATAATTTCCTTAGAAGAACATTGTAGAAGTGGAATTTCCGAATATGAAGATAGTTCTGGTTAGGGTTTTTTCTTGGAGCTTTGATTTAGTTATATTCCTGCTACCATCATAAGATAGCAGTGATTTTAGACATTTTTAATGGAATTTGTATTCCATTTTATTAGGTCATTGCATTATTGATTATTGTTTTAAATACAATAGTGGAAAATCCTATTTCATCATTGCTCGAACTTACATTTTGGTAAAACAAAAGTTATAAATCATATGATTCATTTTTCCATATGTATTTCTGTTATATACAATAGTTATTCTTTTTTCCTAATGAGTTATTATTTCTTTTTCATGATTCTTAAAAGCATTTTGTATACTATGGTCATTAATGATTCCATTTGCTAGAGTGTTCATTTTAACTTGGCGAGAGTGTGCTATAGAACTAAAATTGACAGTTTTATGTAGGCGAGTTTATTGATCATTTTCTTAATGGTTCTCCATCCTTTTCCTTCCTTCCTTCTTTCATTATTTCCTTTATTTCTTTTGCCTTTTTAATTTCTTTTTTTAACTTATGACCATTTTAAGAATTTAGCTGTAAAAATATTAGTATGATTGACTGTAAAAGCAACACATATATTGAATTTTCTGTGTGCTATTTTCAAATCTAATTTAATTTCATATTAGCCTAAGATGATGTAAATTTTATTATTTTTTCAGAAGAATAGGACAAAAATTTTTAATATTATTGTAAAGTTCCAAAATTTTAGACTATCTAAGAGGTGGTATCAGTTTCATTTATTCTTATTTCAGGTACAAAATTGCCTGAGATGAGGAGTGATTCATCTTGGGATGAGAAGGCCAGTGACTGTTTAATCCAAATTAATAAATCAGTCAGTTCAGTTGCTCAGTCGTGTCTGACTGTAACCCCATGAACCACAGCACTCCAGTCCTCCCTGTCCATCACCAACTCTTAAATCAAACCCACAGGGCAAAAAATTCTGTTTAAACTGCACTAAGAAGAACATTTTAAGGCCAATGTGTGCGTGTGTGTGTGTGTGTGTGTGCATGCACACACGTGCGTGCGCATGTGCATGCGCTCAGTCGTGTCCTACTCTTTGAGATCCCATGGTCTGTAGCTGGACAAGGTTTTCTCTCTATGGAATTTTCCAGATCATTGTGGCCTCGTGTGGCTTTACAGTAAAGGCAAATCTTCCTTACAAGCAATGCTTAAAAATCTGCATTATTATTGGTATCTTACATGATATCAAAACATACCTTCTTAAAGTTTTGAGATTGTCACTAAGCCCATTTAGCACTGAACACACTTGGTTGTGACTACAAGTTTTAATTTCATGACAATGCAAAAAATTCTAACTTTTTGGGTGACATTTTTCTTTCTCTTTTTCTTAATGACAGTTGGTCAGTGGCTAAGGCTCAGTGACATTTATTAGCTACCTAATTAAAATGTAGACCCTTTTATAATAATTGCAAATGTGACCTTCATTTGTGTGTTTTTGCTAGCTAGCATGTTTAGCCAAATGTCACAAAGAACCCTAATCCATTCCTTCCCATAATGTTTAATTATGTCATATTGAAAATGTTCATTCTTCAGTTACCATGGTTTATAAAATCACAGCTTCCCTGGGGAGTGGGGAGTTATACTAATGAGCAGTGATTGCAAGGCTGTGTCTACAAGCTGCCAAAACAACTTCCTGAAAAGCAAAAATTCATTAAATTAACAAGTTGGTTTGCCTTCATGATTCCAAACAGTTGCTCTGATTCACTTTTCTCTATATAAATAAGCACTTCACAGACATGGTCTCAATTGTTTTGCTTTTCTGTCAGAACAGTCCAGATATCTCCCCTCACCTTTCAGATCTGTGTATCTTACTAATTGCACAGGTGAATTATCCTACTGAATGTTCCACAGATATTTTTCACTTTACCCAATCTCCATACTTTCCAAGTTCTACCTTCTCCATACCAATAAGCCGTGCTCTAGTTAGCTCTTTTCTCCAAATGTCTCCCTGGATCCTTTCATTCCATGCTCCAGTTTCATGAAAGTCATGTTTCTAATGCAGAAATCTGATCATATTACCTACCTGTCCAAGGCAAAGCAAATCTTTAAATCTTCAAGACAAAGAAAACTTTTCTTCTGAGAAACAAAGTACTTCTTTCATACTTGCCTGAATTCATATCTTTTTGTTCCTGTCTTCCTTCTCTGAAATTTTAATCAATCATTAATGAATTACAGACAGTTTTCAGATAAATCTGGCCATACTTCCTTTACAGCCTTTGTACTTGCTATTTCTCTAATGCTTTTATGCGTTAATTATGAAGCAGTGAAAATTTTATAAAATGTAATTTTAGGAAGGTTCCATCTATATATAACTAATCACTGTTATTTATAGAACTAAAAGTTTATGAACCATTTTATCTTGGCTTATAAAATATCATTCCTATTCAAGGATAGAATCAAACACATGTTAATATATAAATTTAATTTTTATTAAATTAAAAAAATATTTTAGGACTCCCATATTATGAGATTTCATCTGTACTAAGTTGGATATGACTGAGTGGCTGAACTGAACTGAAGTAAACATTGTAGAGTTGATGAAAAGAAATCTGTTCACTTGAAACTATTCTTTGCAAGTAGTTGAAAGTGAAAGTGAAAGTTGCTCATTTGTGTCTGAATCATTGTGACCCCATGTACTGTATAGTCCATGGAATTCTCCAGGCCAGAATACTGGAGGGGGTATCCTTTCCCTTCTCCAGGGGATCTTCCCAACCCAGGGGTTGAAACCAGGTCTCCTGCATTGCAGGTGGATTCTTCACCAACTGAGCCAAAAGGTAAGCCCAAAAATAGTGGAGTGGGTAGTCTATCCCTTCTCTAGCAGATCTTCCTGATCCAGAAATCAAACAGGGGTCTCCTGCACTGCAGGTGGATTCTTTACCAACTGAGCTATGAGGGAAGCCCTCGCAAGTAGTTATGAGGTAACAAATATAAAATTAAATCTATCACAATATCAAAGTGAATACTTTACTAAGACTTTTTCCCCCTAAAAAAAAAAAAATGCATGTCAATATAATGCTAATGTTTGAGTGAACCTATAGAATTGGGATAATTGATTTGTTAGGTATAATTTTAGAGTTTAAAATGTGTTTTTGAAGAGCAGCAACAACTTAACTTTTTTTTGGTAAATTACACTAGTCCCAAAGTACAGAAGTGAGAGTTGGACTATAAAGAAAGCTGAGTGTCCAAGAACAGATGCATTTGAACTATGGTGTTGGAGAAGACTTTTGAGAGTCTATTGGACTGCAAGGAGATCCAACCAGTCAATACTAAAGGAAATTGGTCCCGAATATTCATTGGAAGGACTGATGCTGAAGCTGAAACTTTGGCCACCTGATGCAAAGAACTGACTCATTGGTAAAGACCCTGATGCTGGGAAAGACTGAAGGCAGGAGGAGAAGTGGATGACAAGGGATGAGATAGTTAGATGGCATCACCGACTCAATGGACTTGACTTTGAGCAATCCTCTGGAAGTTGGTGATGGCAAGGACGCTTGGTGTGCTGTAGTCCATTCAGTCACAAATACTCGGACACAACTGAGAGACTGAGCTGAACTACTCACAAATATCACACTATTTCTTTGTAAAACTGCTGAGCCAAGTTTAGATTTTCAATGGAAGCAGTGATACTTTGTTAAGGAGACTAGACATTTGGTCAATTCATTTTTCTTTGCCCAATTTATTGAATATGATTTCCCTAGGATGTATTTACCATATTATAAACAATATTAAATTCTTAGCCACATTTAAGTCTGTTAATTACTCTTCTGATTTAATAAAGTGAAGTATATAGAAAAGAGACTAACAATCATTTGGTAAAAGTAGAACTCTGAGGACATTTTTTCACTCAAATGTTTTCTAAAGGGTGCTGCCATTACATTTTCATGATAGAGATAAAGGAAAAAAATTTCAAAGCCCCAGCTGTTTCTGATCTCAAGTGAGGAAACATGTTACCTTGTGATTGAGGTACTAACATGATGAGACCTGATTGGTGGAAGACAATATATTTAAGAGGAAAAATGATTAAAATATGTAACAGTTCAACACTGAAGAAAATATCTTTCAAAATACAACATATGGTAAAATTATAAGAATTTCATCAAGTCTAGAAGAAATCATATAGTTTTTAGAAATAAAGTAAGTGATTATTTAATTTTCCATTAATTCTACAGTAAGTGTGTAACACAGTGGTCATAGCAAACACCCTCTTCCAACAACAGAAGAGAAGTCACTACACATGGACATTACACATTACCAGATGGTCAACACCAAAATCAGATTGATTATATTCTTTGCAGGCCAAAGATGGAGAAGCTCTCTACAGTCAGCAAAAACAGACCAGGAGTTGATGGTGGCTCAGATCATGAATTCCTTATTGTAAAATCCAGATTTAAATTGAAGAAAGTAGGGTAAAACACCTCACTATTCAAGTATGACCTAAATCAACTCCCTTATGATTATACATTGGAAGTGACAAATAGAGTCAAGGGATTAGATCTGAGAGACAGAGTGCCTGAGGAACAATGGATGGAGGTTCATAACATTGTACAGGAAGCAGTGTTCAAAACCATCTCCAAGAAAAAGAAATGCAAAAAGGCAAACTGGTATTCTGAGTAGGCCTTACAAATAGCTGAGAAAAGAAGAGAAGCTAGAGGCAAAAGAGAAAAGGAAAGATTACCCATTTGAATGCAGAGTTCCAAAGAATAGTAAGGAGAGATAAGAAAGCCTTCATCAGTGATCAATGCAAAGAAATAGAGGAAACAACAGAATGACAAAGACTAAAGATCTCTTCAAGAAAATCAGAGATACCAAGGGAAGATTTCATGCAAAGATGGGCACAATAAAGAATAGAAATGGTATGGACCTAACAGAAGCAGAAGATATTAAGGCGAGGTGACAAGAATACACAGAACAACTATAAAAAATGATCATCATGACCCAGATAACCACGATGGTGTGATCACTCACCTAGAGCCACACATCCTGGAATGAGAAGTCAAGGGGGCTTTAGGAAGCATCACTACAAACAAAGCTAGTGGAGGTGATGGAATTCCAGATGGGCTATTTCAAATCCTGAAAGTTGATGCTGTGAAAGTGCTGCACTCAATATGCCAGCAACTTTTGAAAACTCAGAAATGGCCACAGGACTTCAAAAGGTCAGTTTTCATTCCAATCCCAAAGAAAGGAAATGCCAAAGAATGTTCAAACTACTGCACAACTGCAGTCATCTCACATGCTAGCAAGGTAATGCTCAAAATTCTCCAAGTCAGACTTCAATAGCATGTGAATCGTGAACTTTCAGGTGTTCAATCTGGATATATAAAAGGCAAAGGATTGCTCCCATGTCCTGGCTATTATAAACAGTGCTGCGATGAACATTGGGGTACACGTGTCTCTTTCCCTTCTAGTTTCCTCAGTGTGTATGCCCAGCAGTGGGATTGCTGGATCATAAGGCAGTTCTAGTTCCAGTTTTTTAAGGAATCTCCACACTGTTCTCCATAGTGGCTGTACTAGTTTGCATTCCCACCAACAGTGTAAGAGGGTTCCCTTTTCTCCACACCCTCTCCAGCATTTATTATTTGTAGACTTTTGGATCGGAGCCATTCTGACTGGTGTGAAATGGTACCTCATAGTGGTTTTGATTTGCATTTCTCTGATAATGAGTGATGTTGAGCACATATACACAATGGAGTATTACTCAGCCATTAAAAAGAATACATTTGAATCAGTTCTAATGAGGTGAATGAAACTGGAGCCTATTATACAGAGTGAAGTAAGCCAGAAGGAAAAACACCAATACAGTATACTAACGCATATATATGGAATTTAGAAAGATGGTAACAATAACCCGGTGTACGAGATAGCAAAAGAGACACTGATGTATAGAACAGTCTTATGGACTCTGTGGGAGAGGGAGAGGGTGGGAAGATTTGGGAGAATGACATTTAAACATGTAAAATATCATGTAGGAAACGAGCTGCCAGTCCAGGTTCGATGCGTGATGCTGGATGCTTGGAGCTGGTGCACTGGGACGACCCAGAGGGGTGGTGTGGGGAGGGAGGGGGGAGGAGGGTTCAGGATGGGGAGCACATGTGTGCCTGTGGTGGATTCATTTTGATGTTTGGCAAAATAATGCAATTATGTAAAGTTATAAAATAAAATAAAATTTAAAAAAATAAAATAAAATGCAAACATGCCCCCCCAAAAAAAATAAAATAAAAAAGGCAAAGGAACTGGAGATCAAATTACCAACATCCATTGTATCATAGAAAAGCAAGAGAATTCCAGAAAAGCATCTACTTCTGTTTTACTGATTACACCAAAGCCTTTGGCTGCATGGATCAGAAGAAACTGTGGAAACTTCTTAAAGAGATGGGAATATCAGACCACCTTACTTGCCTCCTGAGAAATCTGCATGCAGGTCAAGAAGCAACAGCCAGCACCAGACATGGAACAACAGACTGGTTCAAAATTGGGAAAGGAATATGTCAAGGCTGTATATTGTCACCCTGCCTATTTAACTTACATGCAGAGTACATCATGAGAAGCGCTGAGCTGGATGAAGCACAAGCTGGAGTCAAGATTGCCAGGAGAAATATCAATAACCTCAGATATGCAGATGAGGCCACCCTTATGGCAGAAAGTGAGGAGGAAGTGAAGAGCCTCTTGATGAAAGCGAAAGAGGAGAGTGAAAATGCTGGCTTAAAACTCAACATCAAAAAACTAATATCATGGCATCTGGTCCTATCACTTCATGGCAAATAGGTGGGGAAACAATGGAAACAGTGACAGACTTTATTTTGGGGTCTCCCAAATCACTGCAGATGATGGTTGAAGCCATGAAATTAAAAGATGCTTGCTCCTTTGAAGAAAAGCTATGACAAACCTAGACAGCATATTAAAAAGCAGAGACATTACTTTGCCAACAAGGGTCCATCTAGTCAAAGCTATGTTTTTTCCAGGAGTCATGTATGGATGTGAGACTTGGACTATAAAGATAGCTGAGCATCAAAGAATTGATGCTTTTGAACTGTGTTGTTGGAGAAGACTCTTTAGAGTCCCTTGGACAGCAAGGAGATCCAGGCAGTCAATAAAGGAGATCAGTCCTGAATATTCAGTGGAAGGACTGATGCTGACGCTGAAACTCCAATACTTTGGCCACCTGATGTGAAGAGCCTACTCCTTAGAAAAGACCCTGATGCTGGGAAAGTTTGAAGGCAGGAGGAGAAGGGGATAACAGAGGATGAGATGGTTGGATGCATCACCAACTTAATGGACATGAATTTGAGCAAATTAAGTGAGATGGTGAAGAACAGGGGAGCCTGGCATGCTGCAGTCCATGGGGTCGCAAAGAGTCAGGCGTGACTGACTAAACAACAACAACAAATTTAGCCAACAGGTAGTTAAAGAAAAATTTTAACAACTGCATTTCTTAGTGATAGGTATTATGTGTTTTCTCACAGGAATCTTTAGCAGAATCTGCATAAAAAGTAGAGCTCCTTTCTGTTGCAATAACATAAAATGTTGAATTAACCCCCCACAGGGCCTACCACAGTGCTTTGTATGTGGTCAGTTCAGAATAAGTGTTGCCGAATAGAAGAGAATCCTAAAAACAAAAGTATAATTGCTTTTCTATAATTTCTCAGAGAAAAATAACACACAAAAGATAATTTGCTCATGAGCTCTACAATGAATTAAAGAGATAGTCCTACAGCTGTATAAGAATTTATATATCCAAAAGTTTTGTCTTAAAATTCTTACTTCTTTTAGTAATACTGACTTTTAATGCCAAAAACAATTTTTGAACTCTTATTTTGAAATGGCCTCCATGGACTTAGGAATTTAGGGTTATACATTATTAAGAAAAAAAAAAAGCTTTATTTATAATAATAAAAAGCAATGAAAGTTAATGGTCAGATGGAATTCATTAATAAAGAAAACTGGAGTGAAAAATATTGAGATTAGGAGATCTGAAAATAAGTTTCATCAGGAGAAACTGTACAAACTTTCCAAATCAGAGAGACATAGACCCACAGAGTAAGAATTGGAAGAAAGACCTGGGAGATAAGTCAAGGCTAAGTTCTGGAACTTTTTGCTTTCTCTTGACCATGGAAGTAAAATGAGCCAAGAATACAGAGGGTGTTTAACCCAGTTATGCTAAGATTTCAGTAAAGGCTGTGTAATTTAGATACCATATCCTAGTTGTCCCAGCATTATAATGAGAGAATCAACATTCAAATAGAATCAGATCTGTGTATGGTCAGTTAGCTCCGTATTTTGGTAAAGGTTGGGGATAAGTTCTTTAAGGATAAGTCATATATTTAGAGTAAGATCCTGAGTGAAAATTTGAGTTATGCATTAAAGTCTTAATTACAGGTATAATGCATATTTGATTTATTTTTCTACTGGTTCTGGTCAAAATTAGTGGTTAAGAGTCATGTGTATCTGGATTATCTTAATTCTTACACCTGGTAATGTGTAAGAATTACACATTACACATTACAATTTTCTTTTTCTTCTCAAAAGGAAAATAGAATTGCAAAGTGTTTACAAATATTTCTGCTTTTTTTCTTCTTCAGCTTACTAGAATTACAATTCCTTAACTAGAAAGGTCAACTAAGTGACACAGTGAAATATTAAACCATTGCTTGCTCATTTTCTTTTCTGTTTGGTTAAAACCTGAGGTCATAACCTCCAATATAATCTCATTGTTAGAAATACAGGCTTAACACTATCCTGTATAAGTGACATTTTAGAAAGATCCATCCCACATGACAAAATGAGAAGATTTTTAACATGGAAAATAAATGCAATAAGATTATTTCTGGTATCTTGAACTGATCCTAATATTATGGTCATTGTTTATCTAAAGGAATAAACAAATAGATTGGTTTTTATTCAATGAAACACATTCTTGGCTTTTTCAAAATGTATTTACACAATTTTGTTTTACTATGTGCCTTACTCTTCTTACCTTCTTCAATTCTCCTCTGATTACAATGATCATATCCTTAAAATCAATATTTATATTGATTTCTTAGAAACAAATGAAAAGCTACTATCATTCTATAGCATTGAAAATGCACAACTGATAAGCAGGTTGATAAGATCACCAAAATGGAAATAAAAAATAAAGTATGTATATATGAACATGTTTGACAATCACAACATCAGCAGTTTCATATACTTTTATCTATGTCTCTGAGAAGTAAGATATTTAAATAAGTATTCCTCTATCAATTAGTATACAAATCATTTCCAAATTTTCTAGGATTCTGAAATAAACTGTTTGAAATTTCTTAGTCAACTGGATCAGTTGATGACTTTCAGGGATTTTGAATCCCCTAAAATCATGTGTAAAATATTATGCATACAAGCACTTGAGGAAAGATGAGGCTATGAGGGTGCATACCTTTTATCAGATTTTTATAGAAGCTTGGGACACACGAAAATACTAAGTTAAATAGTTAGTATTTTCAGACACTTTTTTTTTATAAATATGCAATGTTCTTGGATGTTGAAAGTATGTTGATTCAAATGAAAGCATATAGAACATTATTGAGTATTTCCTGGGTGCCAGGAACTCTGTTAAGTGCTCCAGCACAACGTGGTTAAAGAGGATGCAGATGGGGATGGAGAAGATAAACACATGCATATATTTACTATAATAAGGGATAGCACAAAGTTAATATAATAAAGTACTGGCAAATGATAAGGGGTTAAAGAAAATAATCATAACAAGTGAGAGTAACCTATATGTCCCTTGGTATGGGAGGGTTGTTATGTCATTTATCAATCTTAAAAAGATTTTATTAAGGTATAGATATTACAACTCCATCTTAAATGGTGTCATTGAGTCAAATTTCTGTGATTTATTAGCTACTTTACAGAAACTAAATGCTATGTAATATTGTCTGGCTAATTGTCTGAGTAATTCTCAAAGCAAGTGTTCATGAAAAAGATATAACTATGGGAGGACTGTATACAGCTTCTCTATACAGTCAGCAAAAACATGACCTGAAGCTGACTGTAGCTCAGATCATCAGCTCCTTATTGCAAATTTCAGGCTTAACTTGAAGAAAGTAAGGAAACCACTAGGCCATTCAGGTATGACCTAAATCCAATCCCTTATGATTACACAGTGGAAGTGACAAATAGAGTCAAGAGATTAGATCTGGTAGACAGTGTGCCTGAGAACTATGGACAGAGGATCAAAACACTGTATAGGACTCATTAACAAAACCATCCTAAAGAAAAATAAATGCAAGAAGCAAAGTGGTTGTCTGAGGAGGCTTTACAAGTAAGTGAGGAAAGAAGAGAAGCAAAAACCAAGGGAGAAAGACAAAGATATACCTAACAGAATGCAGAGTTCCAGAGAATAGCAAGGAGAGATAAGAAGGTCTTCTTCATTGAACAATGCAAAGTACTGGAAAACAATATAATGGAAAAGACTAGAGAAGTCTTCTAGAAAATCAGACATATCAAGGGAACATTTCATTGCAAGGATGGGCACAATAAAGTACAGAAAGTGTAAGTACATAACAGAAGTGGAAGAGATTAAGAAGAGGTGGCAAGAATATACAGAAGAAAAATGCATTAAAAGGTCTTAATAAATGAGTTGGTGATAGACAGGGAAGCTTGGCATACTGCAGTCCATGGTGTTGCAAAGTGTTGGGCATGACTGAGAGACTGAACTGAATGAATGATCAGGATAACCACAATGGTGTGCCTTACTCATTAGAGCCAAACATCCTGGAGTGTGAAGTCAAGTAGGCCTTAGGAAGCATTGCTACAAATAAAGCTGATGGAATTCCAGCTGAGATATTTCAAATCCTAAAAGATGATGCTGTGGCCTAAAAGTGTGGCACTCAATGTGTCAGAAAATTTGGAAAACTCAGCTGTGGCCAGAGGAATGGAAAAGGTCAGTTTTCATTCCAATTGTAAAGAAGGGCAATGCCAAGGAGTGTTCAAACTACCATACAAGTGTGCTTATTTCCCATGCTAGTTAAGGTTATGCTCAAAATCCTTAGAGCTAGGCTTCAATAGTATGTGAACCAAGAACTTCCAGATGTACAATCGGTGTTTAGAAAAGGCAGAGGAACCAGAGATCAAATTGCCAACATTCATTGGATCAAAGAGGAAGCAAGGGAATTCCAGGAAAAAACATCTACTTCTGCTTAATTGATGACTCAAAAGCCTTTGACTATGTGGATCACAACAAACTGTGGAAAATTCTTAAAGAGATGGGAATATCTATTTTGCTCTTGAGAAGCCTGTATGCTGGTCAAGATGCAACAGCTAGAACCTTACATGGAAAAATGCCTGGTTCAAAACTGGAAAAGGGTACCACAAGGCTCTATATTGTCACCTTGTTTGTTTAACTTATATACAGAGTCAGTGCTTTGGTTCCTCAGTTGCATTTGATTCTTTGCAACCCCATGGTCTTAGCCTGCCAGGCTCCTCTGTACATGGGATTTTCCAGACAAGAAAACTGGAGTGGGTTGCTATTTCTTCTTCCAGGGGATCTTCCTGACCCAGGGATCAGACCCGCATCTCCTGTGTTTTCTGCATTGCAGGCAGATTCTTTATTGCTGTTGCATTTGGGAAACATATATTCAGAGTACATCATAAGGAATGCTGGGTTGGATGACCTACAAACTGGAATTAGATTGCCAGGAGAAATATCAAAAACCTCAGATATGCATATGATACCACTTTAATGCAGAAAGCAAAGAAAACTAGAGCCTCTTGATGAGGGTGAAAGAAGAGTGTGAAAAACCTGACTTAAAACTCAACAATCAAAAAACTAAGATCATGCCATTTGGTACCATCATTTCATTTCAAATAGAAGGGGAAAAGTGGAAGCAGTAACAGATTTTCTTTTCTTGGGCTCTAAAATCACTTTGGATGGTGACTGCAGCCATGTAATTAAAAGACACTTGCTCCTTGGAAGGAAAGTTATGACACAGCTAGACAGTGTATTCAAAAGCAGAGATACCACTTTGTCGACATAGGCCTAGTCAGAACTATGATTTTTACAGTAGTCACGTATGGATGTGAGAGTTGGACCATAAAGAAAGCTGAGCACCAATGAATTGATGCTTTCAAATTGTGGTATTGAAGAGGACTCTTGAGACTCTCTGGGACTGCAAGGAGATCCAACCAGTCCATCCTAAAGGAAATCAGCCCTGAATATTCATTGGAGGAATAATGCTGAAGCCGAAACTCCAATACTTTGGCCACCTGATGCAAAGAGTGGACTCATTGGAAAAGACCCAGATGGCTGGGAAAGATTGAGGGCAGGAGGAGAAGAGAGTGGCAGACAATGAGAATGTTGGATTGTATCATCAACTCAATGGACATAAACTTGAGTAAATTTAAGGAGATTGGTGGAGAAGGAAGTGGCAAACCACTCCAGTGTTCTTGCCTGGAGAATCCCAGGGATGGAGGGGCCTGGTGGGCTGCCGTCTATGGCGTTGCACAGAGTCAGACACAACTGAAGCGACTTAGCAGCAGCAGGAGCAGGGAGATTGGTGGTTCAGATGGTAAAGTGTCTGCCCGCAATGTTGGAGATCTGGGTTTGATCCCTGGGTCGGGAAGATCCTGTAGAGATGGAAATGGCAACCCACTCCAGTACTCTTACCTGGAAAATTCCATGGACTGAGGAGCCTGATAGGCTACAGTCCATGGCGTCGCAAAGAGTCGGACGCAACTGAGGGACTTCACTTTCACTTTTAGAGAGATTAAGTAAAGCATAAGGAGGAAGCCTAGTGTATTGCAGTCCATATGGTCAAAAAGAGTCAGACAGGTTTGATCTCCTTGCTGTCTAAGGGACTCTCAAAAGTCTTCTTCAGCATCAGAGTTAAAAATTTTAAAACCAGCTATAAACAACAAAGCACAATGTGTGACTCTACTTCATAAAAACAAACAATGAATAAAACCCACATTCAGTGGGGATCAATTATATTCAAACATTTTAGCAGAAATGCTTACTAATTAAATATTATTTTCCTATCATAATAAAATCAGATGTATGATAGAAGAGGAATACAAAATTTTCCTGAAATTATATGATTACTCAGATTTCATAGCTAATCTTCATAGTGAGCTCTTTTAAGCTACACTCAATTATATCCCATTTATGTGGATTCAATCTTAACTGCCCTTTTGAATATTTTATTAAATAAGTTGAGGGTTTCAGTCTTAAGATTCAGTGCACCAACTCATGTTCAAGCCAATCTTTATTCAGACATTTCTAACTTAAAATATATTTAAAACACTTTCCTTTCCACACAGCTAAAGTCAACATCTCATCTAAGCTCAACTCTAATTATCCCCACCTGAATAAACCTGTTATTATTATTATTAGCCCTATTCTCTTTTCTTACCATGAACAGCCTCAGCATTGATAAATAATACATATTATCACAACTTTGTTCACATATTTTATAAAATGTAAAGTGCTAATATATATTCTGTCAAGAGAAAAGAAGATCACATGCTTTAAGAATAATTAATACCTCAAAGAAACCAAAATTAAGCAGGAGAACTTGAAGAGAACAGTTACAAAAAGTATCAGTAATATATCCACAATGTAAAAGAAAAAGTAATATTAGCAAAACACTTTAAAGGCTCATGGCAGTTCCTAAATGTCTATATCGAGACTCCTTCTATCTTGAGCAACCACCCTCTTCCTCTCCACAGATATACTTCAAGAAACTGGGGAGTTTGAATGTGGGGAGGGAAAGATCAATGTGCCAACAAAACATGTTCTAGGATGTAGTGATGATCCTGCATTAAATGGTGGCAGCTGAACTACTTGCTGCATCAGTTAACAAGGCATCAAATAATGCGATGCATTGTGTGGCCTCAGCAATGTTACAGTTCTGCATAGTATTTTTGTTTTTGTTTTTGCCACTTACAGAGATTTTGCTGTTGGCCACATACTGATGCAATAAGAATTTCCTTTGATCATTAACTGTTTACAACTAGTTGTCAGGTTTTTTGATAAGTAACTTGTCCTTTAATGCCTTGGTTTCATCATCTGTGTGGTAGGGATTATAACCCTATTCATTATAAAATTGCTTTGAAAACTTAAAGAAAAAATACATGTAAATTGCTTGAACCAGAAATAGTGCTTGGCATACAAAAAGCGCACAATAAATCTCAGCTTTCATTATTACTATTCTAAAGCAAGCTGGGAATTTACCAGTCCACTGCAAAGTTAACCCAAATCAGATTTTGAATCACACATTCTAAGTAAATGTGACCGAAGAGCGATTGCCGGTTTATTTGGCTCCATAAGAAGGAGAATTTGGAAGCTCTAGAGTTCATGAGACAGTTGAGTTTACAACTGTTCATGAGACAGTTGAGTTTACAACTACTGTAACTGAAATCGATCCAAAATTCTTTCTCATGTAAATTCTTTTTCCACTTGTAAATTCATCCTGAATTATAGAAAAATGAACAAATACCTTGCTCAGAGTGGTACAGTCAATTATTTTATTTTTCTGTTGCCTTAAAGTCTGCAGATTGAATAATACAGACATAATTTACAAAAACAAACTTTTTGTGCATGTGTATATACTTATAGACTTTGAGCATTCACAATTAAATATTAAAATGACTGTAGATTAAAGAAATGCTTTAAAAAGTTGAATTTAGTGATTAGAAGGTAATGTTTTTTTATTTTCTCATGAGACCTAAAATGGTAGTTTTATTTTGTTTTGTTTCATAGTCTCTTCTGTTCACCTGGATATTGAGAAAAATGATATATCTACCTATCCAGAATTATTTAAGACTGAGCCAAAGAAAGTATAAAATTAGTTTCCAAACCTCTTTATGCATTTATCAAGTAAGGAATTAAAAAACACTGAGGTTAATTTCAAAAAAGTTCAAAAAATTGTGAAACGTCAATATAGTTGCTTTTGAACTTGCCATTCTTCAACTCCATATCAAAATAGTAATTCTAATTGCAATAATATATTTGTTTTTTCATTTATTACCTGCCCTGGAGAAGTTCTCAGTTAGCAGATTTTCTCAAGTAGGACCTTACCGTACTAAAGTAATGAAGTTTAGTTTGACTGCCCCTTTCTGAAACGTAATCACAGTATTTATGGATAAGAACAGGAGTTTAATTTATTTTTATAGCATTCGACAGAGAAGTTACTTATCTCCACAATCTAATGAGGGAAAATAAGATCAAACCACTTCTAGAGCAGCGGCATTCAAGCTTTTATTCATCTACTCCAATGTATATTAGTATTTTTTTAAGAGTACAATGGATAGGAAGATTCTGTTAAACACTCAAATGTATGAATTTATTTAAGCATACAGAAGAGTAAAAAAAAATCATTTAATTAACTCTGGTGTTAGAACAGGTCGTAGACATACACCTAATCATTGTTCATTAATCAAGATAAAAATATTTCTCAATATTTGATATATTCATCTAAACAAATCCAAAGACCTGTACGGTGTATTTATTCAGGACCTATCAAAAAACTGTTCTGAGGAATCCATAACTGATGAAGATTCTCACATTTGATTTCAATAGATTTCCAAAGGACATTACTCTAATAGAAGGCTAGTTTAATCCAACAATTGCCCAGGATTTGAATACTGCTTTTGGCAAGATGCTTTGGTTTGCAAGGAAGAAACAATTTCAACTCAAGATGAATTAGTCCGTAAAGCCATCTAAGGTTATACAGTTTAAGATACTAAGGATAGAGCAGGTATAAGGGTAATTTATTAGGGCTGCTCAAGATGTAACAGTTACTGCTTTCTTCTCTATGTTTGATGGTGCTGCCAGTTAACAAATTGCTTTCACATATATTATTATATGCAATCTGTATAATAACTGTGTATGAAGTGATTATGTATACATGTACAAATGTATGCAAAAATGATCCGTGAACTATAAAATGTCATATAAATGAGACAGTATAACTAGTGCTATTATTGTCACTCGGTTTGAAATGTTTTGGCAGTACAAATCAACTGTGCTCCACCCGAGGGTTCCTTAGCATTCAAAGTAGAGACATTTGAAGTTCCCAGTTTAACTTCAGTAACCACTTTTATTACTCTAATAGACAAAATTGTCAAGAACAATTTTTTTTGGTATTTTATCTTGAGAATTAAAAGCTTTTTGATAGAACTTGCAAAAAAAATCCATCGAATCTCTAAGAAGTGATTTATTAGTAAAGTGCAATGGCTAACTATAAATTTCAAACATGTCTGTTTTGAAACTGAGGCCTTGTAGGTGGAATAATTTCTTTCCTTTTCACAAACTTTTGTGTTTGTAATTCATAATTTATCTGTCAGACCAATTCATTTAGTACTGTTTTCTTGTTAAAGGTAAAAAAAAGTGTGAGAACAGGGCTGTCATTTCTGTGAGAAAGATGCAAGACACTTCTAATTATGTACAAAATTGCAAATATCCATGCGTAATATGTAAACATGCTAAAGAACTTGCTGAACTTCAAAATATACTCTTGTCTTATTACGAAACTTACCTTTCTTGAATATAAAATTTTCAGAAGTATAAATATTTCAGTGTATGTAATATTCACTATGATAAATATCTGCTCAATTGAACACCTTTAAATTTGTAATTAAAATCACCAAAATTTGGCTACCTGCAAAGTAGAATGGTAGTTCTTCCACTGAAGGAGAACATTTTAAAAGCAAATACAAATTAAAAAAAAACAAAACTGAACATAATATGTTGGTTGTAAATGGACACTTTCCCAAAAGAAAATAATTTCCTAGAGAAAGCAGGAAGTTTGCTTATATCTTATATCATATTGGAGACTAAGCTGTGCTAAGTACCTGAGTTTAAGCAGGCATTAAAAGCAGGTCAAAGTAGTTGTAAGTACATTAAATTTAAAGTTATAAAATACTATTTTTAGCAGACTCTTCTGATTTTTGTGTTCAAACTGGTTGTTGAGTTTCTTATAACAAGATATTCATCCTTCCTCTTCCCCTATGAAGAAAAAGACATTTGTCCACGTGAATGTGTCCGTGGGCTTCTGTCCAGTAGAGGGCACTACTGTATATTTATCCAAGGTCCACTTGACCATTAAAACTTAAAAACAAAATTTTACCGGACAAATACTTTTTTGTCGATTATCATAATGAAGAAAGTGGGATCATAGAGGAAAGAAAGACGAGAGAAAGGGAAAGGGCATTGAGAATAACATTTTATCTTTAAATAACAATATTAATATATATTTTAATATCAGTATGAATTGTTTAAAATGTATTACTAGTCATTTTCTTTTCCCCAAAAAGGACATGGGAGAATTAAAACACATTTGATAACAATAGAGAAAACAACAATTTTAGATAGAATTTTTTGTATAAATGATTTGTTAAAATTGGGCATTAATTTTGAAATTGAATTACGTTAATACTTAAGTTGTTGTTGTGACTTCCCTCAGAAGCTACTGAAAAGTTTTCCCTGACATTTCTACCTCTCATGAGAACATTAGGTCCTTCCTCCTCTGTGGCTGACAAGTTGTACATGTGGCTCTGTTAACTTACTAATTATGAACATGCTCTAGGGCTACGGAGTCCCTGGTGGCTCAGAGGTTAAAACGTCTGCCTGGAATGTGGGAGACTCGGGTTCGATCCCCTGGAGAAGGAAAATGGCAACCCACTCCAATACTCTTGCCTGGAGAATCCCATGGAGGGCGGAGCCTGGTAGGCTACAGTCCATGGGGTCGCAGAGAGTCAGACATGACTGAGTGGCTTCACTTTGATAACATGGTTAGTTAACAAAAATGAAAACCATTTCAAGAATAGACAAGGTTTTAACCTAGAATGCCAAAGGAGCAATAAAAACAGAAATTCTGTGAAAATATATAACTAAGGTAAATATTGAATTTTCTCAAATAACTCTGAGTAAACAGATACAGATGATTCACTATCAATTCATATTTTGATATCCTATTTTACATTTTTATTTAGGATTTTAAGGTTTTTTGTATTTTTTTTTAATGGAATGCCAAAGAGGGATTCCACTCCTTTCCAGGTGGATCCAGTGGTAAAGAAACTGCTTGCCAATGCAGGAGACATTAGAGACACAGGTTGGACCCCTGGGTCAGGAAGAACCCCTGGAGGAGGGCATGGCAACCCACTCCAGGATTCTTGCCTAGAGAACCCCATGGACAGAGAAGCCCTGGCGGGCTACAGTCATAGGGTGGCACATAGTTGGGGATGACTGAAATGACTTAGCACACAGCACGAGGAGGGGAAAAAAATTGTAAGGAAATAACCCCTCTTGTGAAAACTTCATTTAAAATAGATTAATACCTAGCACTATAAATTACCATAATGCAAAGCAGCAGCTCAATTTTACTTGTAGACTATACACAAACACGTGGAGAAGGCGATGGCACCCCACTCCAGTACTCTTGCCTAGCAAATCCTATGGATGGAGGAGCCTGGCAGGCTGCAGTCCATGAGGTCACTAAGAGTCAGACATGACTGAGCGACTTCACTTTCAGTTTTCACTTTCATGAATTGGAGGAGGAAATGGCAACCCACTCCAGTGTTATTGCCTGGAGAATCCCAGGGACGGGGGAGCCTGGTGGGCTGCCATCTATGGGGTCACACAGAGTCAGACACGACTGAAGTGACTTAGCAGCAGCAGCAGCATACACAAACACAATATATACATATATAGCTCAAACTCTATGTATCTGTTATGCATATGTTCAGAGGAAACTATTTCAAAAACTTTGATTGCATCCAGTATGATAATTTTTTAATTTATTTTAATTGGAGGCTAATTACATTACAACATTGTGGTGGTTTTGTCATACATACACATGAATCAGCCACAAATGTACATGTGTTCCCCCATCCCGAACCTCCCCTTCTAACTCCCTCCCCACCCCATCCCTCTGGGTTGTCCCAGAGTACCAGCTTTGAGTGCCCTGCTTCATGCATTGAACTTGCACCGGTCATCTATTTTACATATGGTAATATACATGTTTCAATGCTATTCTCTCATATCGTCCCACCCTCACCTTCTCCTACATAGTCCAGAAGTCTGTTCTTTACATTTGTGTCTCTTTTGCTGTCTTGCATGCAGGGTTGTCATTACCGTCTTTCTAAATTCCATATATATGTGTTAATATACTGTATTGACATTTCTCTTTCTGACTTATTTCACTCTGTATAATAAGCTTGAGTTTCATCCACCTCATTAGAACTGACTCAAATGTGTTCTTTCCTTTTGATAGCTGAGTAATATTCCACTGTGTATATGTACCACAGCTTTCTTATCCATTTGTCTGCTGATGGACATCTAGGTTGCTTTCATGTCTTAGCTATTGTAAACAGTACTGCAATGAACTTTGGGGGCACATGTGTCTCTTTCAATTCTGGTTTCCTCAGTGTGTATGCCCAGAAGTGGGATTGCTGGGTTATATGGTAGTTCTATTTCTAATTTTTAAAGGAATCTCCACACTGCTCTCCATAGTGGCTGTACTAGTTTGCATTCCCACCAACAGTGTAAGAGAGTTTCCTTTTCTCCACACCCTCTCCAGCTTTTATTGTTTCTATACATTTTGACGGAGAAGGCAATGGCACCCTACTCCAGTACTCTTGCCTGGAAAATCCCATGGATGGAGGAGCCTGGTGGGCTGCAGTCCATGGGGTCGCTGAGTCGGACACGACTAAGCGACTTCACTTTCACTTTTCACTTTCATGCATTTGAGAAGGAAATGGCAACCCACTCCAGTGTTCTTGCCTGGAGAATCCCAGGGACAGGGGAGCCTGGTGGACTGCTGTCTATGGGGTCTCACAGAGTCGGACACAACTGAAGTGACTTAGCAGCAGCAGCAGCAGCAGCAGACATTTTGATGGCAACCATTCTGACTGGCCTGAGGTGGTATCTCATTGTGGTTTTGGTTTGCATTTCTCTGATAATGAGTAACGTTGAGCATCTTTTCCTGTGTTTATTAGCCATCTGTATGTCTTCTTTGGAGAACAGACATTTCTTGATTGGCCCATTTTTTGATTGGGTCATTTATTTTTCTGGAATTGAGCTGCTTGTATATTTTGGAGATTAATTCTTTGTCAGTTGTTTCATTTGCTATTATTTCTTCCTATTCTGAAGGCAGCTTTTTCACTTTACTTATAGTTTCCTTCATCGTGCAAAAGCTTTTAAGTTTAATTAGGTCCCATTGTTTATTTTTGTTTTTATTTCTATTACTAATTCTATTTCTCTTAGAGGATTTTGCTGTGATTTATGTCAGAGAGTGTTCTGCCTATGTTTTCCTCCTAAGAGTTTTACAGTTTCTGGTCTTCTGTTTAGATATTTAATCCATTTTGAGTTTATTTTTGTGTATGGTGTTAGAAAGTGTTCTGGTTTCATTCTTTTACAGGTGGTTGACCAGTATTCCCAGCACCACATGTTAAAGAGATCATCTTTTCTGTATATTTTTGCCTCCTTTGTCGAAGATAGGGTGTCCATAAGTGTATCAGTTTATCTCTGGGCTTTATATTTTGCTTTATTGATCTATATTTCTGTCTTTGTGCCAGTACCATGCATTCAGTATGATAATTTTTAAAATAAGCTTTAAAGTTTTTTTTTTTAATCTTTCCATTTCTCCTACATGATTTAGCTATTTTTTAAAATTGCTGTGTTTATGTTTGATAAAAATGCTTTGATAGATGAAACATTAATCACTATATGTGTTTATATCCATTTAGCTATATTAAATATTAGCCTACTTTCATTTCCAAAATGACATGAAGAGTCATTTTGAATAGTCTGACCAACAGATATGTAATCAATCACATGGTTACATTTATTCCCAGGAAATCTGCATTTCAGAGGTTTTATATCATTTTGCATGGCTTTTTATTTTTAAAGGACAATAAAAAATCATAAACGAAAATGGCCATATTAAAAAAGCAAGATGTTTTATTTCCTAATGTCATTGGAAATGGGAGACTATACTAGCAGAAAATACAAAAAATGTTTTCACTCAAGGGCAAGTCTTTTTATAGCCAAGCATCACGCCAGTGGCGCAGTAAAACCACTCAGTGTGGCCACAATAATGATCAGTTTGGATTGACTTAGCTACAGAGCATCTGCAGAGACTTAGGGGATTGGCCACAATTCCCTTCTGATGGCTGTGCCAAAGCATGGTCAATTTATTTCAGGCCTGTAGACATGATCTAAGCTAAAGTGATAGTTTCAGTGATTTTAAAATAAATCCTCAAATAAAATGTCTTGAAAATGTACCCAAATCACCAAAAAGTAGATACTTGGGCTATCAATATTTTTAAAATAAAGTTATTTTCCTATATTATATTTGATTATAATGACTTATTGTAGTATCTGGAAAGCAGATTTATTATGGGCAGTCAGAACAGACTCCTATTTCTTATGGAACTGGAATCCTGCTTATTGATAGAGAGAAACTTCTTACACAGCATAAGAAGTTATAGGGAAAAATGAAGCAAAGAAGTAAATTCAGGAAACAACAGGACAGAAAGGATGGTCACAGATTGCCTACCCCAGACTGCTTTTGAGACAGTTGGGAAGACAAGGCTTCATAGCTCTCGTGGAGGCATATGCAGCATTCTGTTTCTAAACAGATTTTATAACATAAAACAAGTTTTCTTACTTCTCTTATCACTTTGCTGAAGATTATGTCCTCAATCACTAAGTTTTGTTGTTGTTTTTTTTTTTTTTTTTAAGCTCTAAGATTTCATGAAACATGATAACCTTTAGAAACAAAGGAAGAGAAATCAGATTCATTACATTCTGAGGATTAAGTAAATTTAGTTTCAACACAAGAGAAAAAGCCTAGACTACTTCAAAACTAACTACTTTAAAATCTCTATATGCTATTTTTCCCATCATTGTAATCACTGCCTGAAGATTTCTTCATACCTAAACAATTATTTGATAAGTGCTTGCAGTATATAAGGTAAAGGTAATTAAAAAATAGTCCTCTCTCCTTAGAAACTCATAATATTACAAAAGTGACTCAGAAATTCAAGTCACTAAAACTTAGTGGGAAGAAATTCTATAAAAGAAAGAGGTAACAAACTTGAAAATGAGATTAAAGTTGGTCCTCATAGACCTTCACATTTTGTGGTGGTCGTCATGTCTGATTCTGGTGACCCCATGGGCTGTAGCCTGCAGGCTTCTCTGCCCATGGTATTTCCCAGGCAGGAAAACTGGGGTAAATTGCCATTCTCTTCTCCAAAGGATCTTCCCAACTCAGGAATTGAACCTGTGTCTCTTATGTTTCCTGCATTTCAGGTAAACTCCTTACCACTGAGCCACCAGGGAAGTCCTTAGTGAAGAAAAAGTGGAGCTGGGGTTTGAAAGATGAGTGGAACTTTACGCCATACAAAGAGTAGAAATCTTACACTATTCAGCAGAATAAGCACTTATATTGTCATGGGAAATGACAATATTTACCAGAAAACTACCAGCAGTTTGCAATTTTTTTGTAATATAATGGAGATTGTTGATTTAAGATATAGATGAAGATGAGTCTAGGTCATAAAGGACGTTTTACCTCGTGTTAAGGAGCTTGATGGAATCAGTATTCGATGGAGAACAGACATTTCTTGATCAGCCCACTTTTTGATTGGGTCGTTTATTTTTCTGGAATTGAGCTGCTTGTATATTATGGAGATTAATTCTTTGTCAGTTGTTTCATTTGCTATTATTTCCTCCCATTCTGAAGGCTGCCTTTTCACCTTGCTTATAGGTGAAAAGGAAAATCATAATCAGAAATCAATTTTAAATGTTTGCATATACTTGGAATTCGTAGTGGTGAGAAAAATTTCTAAAACAATAAATATCAGTTTTAAAAAATTGCCTGTATTTTCATCATATAAAGTCAATAAAATCATACATGAACATAGCTATTCATTTTAACATGTAAGATTAAATGATCTTGGATATCATTTTAATAATAAGCCTTCAAAATTAATTTCTATTCTAAAACACCCTAGAGTAGTATTAAAATACCCAGAAGTATACAGCACAAATGAACTTGAAAACCGAAGACTTTCATGATGCCCAGGAAGGGATTTCTAACAACTTTTATAAATCCATAAATGAAAAACTGTACAGAGATTAGTTTATTTGCAAAATCTTAAATTTTATAATATTCGAGTTCTGCAACTAAACTCTAAATGGAAATGTTCTAATCAATAATTTTAAAACCTCTGTAAAAAGAGAGATAATTTCTTTGGGGAGTTGAACTTGTGTTCAGTTATGGATGCCAGGATTTTCCTTTACAACTGGGGTCTTTTAACCTTTACAACTCATATCACCTTTTATAAATAACTAGGCCCTCCTTGAATTTAAATTACAGTTCAGATGCTGTATATTGACTAGAGTGGTTTCCCTTAGTTTGCAAGATCAATGTCTAGAAAGGGCACAACAGGGTCTTTCTGGATGTTTTAAGAATTGATGCTTTTGAACTGCGGTGCTGGAGAAGACTCTTGCGAGCCCCTTGGACAGCAAGGAGAACAAGCCAGTCAATCCTAAAGGAGATCAATCCTAAATATACATTGGAAAGATTGATGCTGAAGCTGAAGCTCCAATACTTTGGCCATCTGATACAAAAAGCCAGATCATTGGAAAAGGACCTGATGCTGGGAAAGATTGAAGGCAAAAGGAGAAGAGGGCAGCAGAGGATGAGATGAGATGGTTAGATAGCATCACTGACTCAATGGACATGAATATGAGTAAACTCTGGAAGATAATGAAGGACAGGGAACCTGGCATACTGCAGTTCATGGGGTTGCAAAAGAGTCAGGTATGAACGACAGCGATGATCAATTTCCTGTCTATTCATTATTGATTGGTTCCACAGTTATGATCACTTGTGACAAGTAACCAAACTGTATAAATGATATATACACTTGTTTTTTTTTTTTTTGGGCGGGGGGTTGTGGGGGAGGGTCACGTCCTGTGCCTTGCAAGATCTTAGTTCTTGACCAGAGACTGGACCTAGGCCATAGCAGTGAAAGTGCCTGGTCCTAACCACTGGATCACCAGGCAATTCTGAATACATACACATTTTAGTGTATGCTTTAGCTCTTTGTAACTATTTATATTTATAGAACAACTTCTAAAATCCTGACAAACACAACATAGTGACTGATGAAACAAAGTCTGGATTATTTTCAAACTATAGAATTGGCACTGCCATCCAGCTTCGTGCCTCTCCGAGTCTTGCATTTGTGTAACAGCGTTAGTTGCTCAGTCGTGTCCAACTCTTTGTGGCCACATGCACTGTAGCCCTCCAGGCTCCTCTGCCTATTGAATTCTCCAGGCAAGAATACTAGAGTGGATTGCCATTTCCTTCTCCAGGGGATCTTCCCAACCCAAGGACTGAATCCAGGTTTCCCACATTGCAGGCAGATTCTTTACCATCTGAGCCAGAGAAGCCCATTTTGTGTCACAAGTGGGGATGGAGATCATTGCTTTTTTCCTCCTTATTTCCTCTTATTAAACTGTTGTCATACTTTTACAGGTTAAAAGATTGGGGAATAGAACTCTCTGTTCAACTTCAGTGGTAATCTATTATTTTAAATATATTATGATATGTCAGTGGAGAAGGAAACGGCAACCCACTCTAGTATTCTTGCATGGGAAAACCCATGGACAGAGAAGCCTGGTGGGCTACAGTCCATGGGGTTGCAAAATAGTTGGACATGACTTAGCCACTTAAGCAACATCAAAATGGCATGTTAAAATGAAAAAAAAAAAAAAATCCATTTCTTTAGCAAAACAAGTTCACCTTCAAATATGTATTTTTAGACTATGTTAAGAGGATTGTTGTCATTTTTTAAGCAAAATTGTCTTTTTGACCAAGCTTAGCTTGTGGATCAATCAAATAGGAAAGTAAACACTGCTTATCAGCCAGATCAGCTGACTCAAACTGGAAATCAGTGGAAACTTTTAGTGGAATACATCAGGAGCAAAGCCAAGAGAACTTGTTTTAGCATAATGTTTAGAAAACTCTTTCTTGATAGTTTTTCCTGGGACTTCTCTTGTGGCTCAGCTGGTAAAAAATCCACCTGCAATGTGGGAGACCCTGGTTCGATCCCTGCGTTTGGATGATCCCCTGCAGAAGGGAAGAGCTACCCACCCCAGTATTCTGGCCTGAAGAATTCTGTGGACTAGAGTCCATAGAGTCACAACTAGTTGGACACGACTGAGCAACTTCCACTTTCACTTTCCTGGTAGTTAATTATCATTTCCTCTGGTAAATAAAACAGAAAAGCAAAAACAAAAACTCAACAACACAGACTTCCCTAAACCCTAGGGTTATCTATACCACACTGCATTACAATAGTTGGTGTGGTTGTTTGACTACATTGTATTAACCTTGAGTTAATTAAGATCAATAATCGTAGAAACACCTACCTTTCTATCCCCAATGACTAAACCAATGGTTATGTTGAAAGAAAAAAATGAAGCAATTAATGCAACAGAACCAAGTTTCTCAAAGTATCCATGGGTTATCCTTCAGAAATACCCTAAAAGGTTGATAGCATGTTTGAGAATTTTCTAATGCTCATTTATCACAAATTTTCCTTTATTTAACAGGTTTCCTGGGTGCCTATAATTTTTATTAGAGACTCTCTTCAAGGTATTTTCCCCGGACATTACCAGGTAAAATATAAATGTGTAAAATTTGAGGATATACCTGTTGAAGCTCAAGTATTTCCCTTTCTTTGGGAATTTTTTTTTTTTTAACATATAGGATATATTCCCTGGTTACCATGCATGTGTACAATAACTGCAATGGCCTGAATAAAATAGACTGATCCAAGGGTGTGACCCATACCAAGCTAGACCAATCAGATTTTTTCCTTAATAATTTGAAAATTAAGGAAATACAGAGATTAAAAATCGGAATAGTCTTACCTTGCTAATAGCAATTTAAGGAATAAGACTATATTTTTCCAGGGTTTGGCTGTATAATTTTTCCTTTACTTCTATGAATTACCTCAAATCTTTGTAATAAAGCAATTTTTAACTCATCTTGAGCAAAGTTTACTTCTTATAATTGTTATTATTAGCTAAAACTTCATAAGAGTGACAGAATAAAGAAGCAAGCTCAAAACTGATAGAGGGCATACCTAAATATCTCAAATTTTTTTTCAGTCTGACAGAGACCCATATTCTCAAGCAAAAGCTTTGCAGGTTTATCTCTGAGGAACAGAGATGAACTAAAGGTAAACTGAGTTTTACTAAAACTACGTCTCTATATAAACATTGTTAAATCCTGAATTTGATGGAAACAATTAGCCCTTTAATCTGTCTAACAGAGGGAAAAATATTCCTGGGAAAAATAAAATAAATCCCAACAAGTTCTGTTGGACCCAATAAAAATTATGAGGCACGTTAATAGAAAGGAAAATGTGATCCTTGACCAAGAGATAAAATAGACAGGAAAAGCAAACCCAACATAGATCTAGTTATTGAGTTAACACACAAGGATTTTAAAATAATTATAATAAATACTTAGGTAAAACAGAAGTAAAGAAGGGTAAAAAAAAAAAAAAGTGGGTGAAACATTGAAGAGGTTCTATGGAAACTTTGAATTTTAATAAATTTTAATAAAGAATCAAATGAATGTTCTATTTTTAAAACCCCTAAAATATCTGAAATTAGAAATTGGAGAGCCTAGAAGCAGATTAGACAACAGAAGCTTCAAGTTATTAAACTTGAAGACAGAACAACAAAGATAAGCATGGAAAGAAATAGGTAAAACATAGTAAACACATGAGTCATAGTCAAGCAACCTAGATAGTTATACACGGAGTCCTACAAAGAGTGAATGGGAGAGAGAAATATTGCAAATTGATGCCTGAGAAATTTCCAAAGCTAAAGATATCTCATACTTTAGAAGTTTAATAAACCCAAAGCATCACACATACAAGTAAAATCATACATAAGCTCATCACAGCCAATTATAAACTAAAGACAAATAAAATGCTGGAACTGAAGCCAGGTACAAAAGAAACTTTACTTCAAAGATTCAATAATAAAATTTATGGCTGATTTTTAGAAGGTATAAAAAAAAGACAAAAATAAATAAATAAATTGCTAAAAGATAAAGAACCAAAACAAAATTCTATATCCCCCCACCAATATATTTTAATACTGAAGGCAAAATAAACCTATTTTTAGACAAACTAAAGCTCAGAGATATATATCAAGCAGAGTTTCACTGTAAGAAATAAAGGAAGTTCCTCAAACTGAAGAAAAATTATCCTAGATGAAAGCCTGAAACTGTAAAAAAGAATAAAATACTAGAAAGGTACATATGTGTACAAATAAAATAATACTTTTAACAAAAATTGTGTTTTGTGAAGTTTATAAACACATTTAAGTATATGTGATGTGTAAGTATTAGTAACATAGCACAGAAAAGAAAGGATAAATGGAGTCAACCTCTTCTGCATTTCTTTCATTATTTAGAAAGTAATAAAAAAAAGACTCATTTAAGCTTGTGTAATGAAACAAATATATATTTTGCAATTTATAAATTAACCCTAAAAGAAAAATGCACGAGTATATGATCTATAGGCTAGACTATATAAATTAAAATGACCATATTAAAGTTTAATCAAAAAAAAATGCAGGCAAGTAGGAATAAAGGAAAATAAATAGCCAGACAGATGGTAGAATCCATTAATTGCTATATTACATGTGGATAGATTAATCACTTGAACTAAGACTGCAAGTCTGAATTAAAAAATAAAAACAAACAAAAAGAATCAGACCCTAATACTACATACTAATATTATACTTAGTATTGAAGTGTTGAATGTTTTCTCCTTGTCTTGTATTTTCATTCTCACTACATCTATTCAACAAAGGGCAATGAAAAATAACAAAATGTATAATAGTTTTTCAAGGAAGACATAAAATTGTCATTATAGATAGATGCTATGATTACTTGTATTGAAAATACTAAGGGATCTAAATAAACTACTAAAATTAGTAAGTTGATTTGGCGAGGCTGTAAAAACATGAGTGATACAAAAATGGACAACTGAGATTTATATATATACCATATATCCTACATTATATATGTATATAATTCTTCAATATGAACTTTAAAAGTGATTTTGTCATAGGAAAAGAAGTTTAAAAATTTACTTATAATATTACTGAGGTATCATTTCTCACCTATAAGACTGAAAAAAATTTAAAAACAAAACAACACAATAGTGAAGTTTTGGAGAAAGACATTTTACATCTTGTTAGACAATATAGAGAGATATATGGCAAAATCTAATAAAACAATTATCTTTTCAACACCCTTCTGAAACTGTTTTTCTTTTTTTTTATTTATTTCATTTTTTAACTTTACAATATTGTATTGGTTTTGCCATATATCAACATGAATCCACCACACGTATACACGTGTTCCCCATCCTGAACCCTCCTCCCTCCTCCCTCCCCGTACCATCCCTCTGGGTCGTCCCAGTGCACCAGCCCCAAGCATCCAGTATCGTGCATCGAACCTGGACTGGCGACTTGTTTCATATATGATATTACACATGTTTCAATGCCATTCTCCCAAATTATCCCACCCTCTCTCTGTCCCACAGAGTCCAAAAGACTGTTCTATACATCAGTGTCTTCAAATGTATAAATCTGACAAAGAATACACACTAATTTATTGTTACACCACTATTTGTAGCGGCAATTATGGAAGATGGCTTCAATTTCCATTCATAGTAAACTTGTTGAATAGACTATGGTCCCATCCAAAGTTAGAGTTTTATGTAACAGAAGAAAAATATATTTTTAAAAAAGCAAACTAATGTGGAATTATTTGCATGATATATTATTAAGTGATAAACAGATGAAAAAGTTTATTTATAGTAAGCTGATTTTATGTTAGAAATAAAGGGAAAACACATTTTTTCTTATTTCTTTTTAAAGAAACAGACTAGTAAATCTGTACACATACAGAAATGTGTGGCTGACACGGAAGGAATATATATGAGAAAGAGACTTCTTGGCATGTATATTTTAGGATTTTGAAACCTTTTGAACTATATACATGCTTTACATTTTTAGAAAAGTAAATTTAAATTTAAAATAAGGATAAAGCAAACTCGAATACTGTACACTAACAGAAGCAAGTTAAATTCAATATCAAATTAATAACAATCACACAGAAAGTAAAGAATTAATTCAAATAACTTTTGAAAAGAGTCCTCTGACTGTAAGGTGAAAGGGAAAGGGTTAATTGCTCAGTCATGTCTGACTCTTTATGATCCATGGATTGTAGCTCACCAGGCTTCTCTGTCCATGGAATTCATCAGGCAAGGATACTGGGGTGAGTTGCCATTTCCTCTTCCAGGGGATCTTCCTGACCCAGGGATTGAACCAGGGTCTCCTGTATTGCAGGTAGATTCTATACCATTTGAGCCACCAGGGAAGCCCCTCCGATTGTAAAGACTCAGTGAAATACGTTCTAAGAACAAAAGTACTGCAGAATCAGCCTTGAACTTCACCAAATAAAGTCACTTTTTGCAATGTTATTGATATCATGATTGTGAATCTATTTTGTCTACCTGGTTAGGTAAACCAAATAAGTAAATATACTGAATTTTTGAGAATCAAAGTTCTCAATATAAGAATGGGGAGATCAAAATACAGAATGAAGAAAGATCAGGAATAACCATGTATCAATTGATTTAAATTAGAGGTGAGAACCTATCATTAAGAAAAAAATGATTAGGATTAGAAATTTTCTAGTTTTTGCTTAAATCCCCAGTAGCAATAAACACACCTCACACTAGATGTTGGTGTCTACATAACTTTCTCACTAAAACTAAGAATCTTTGGAGAAAGGGAAGACAAGTTTGGGAGAAAGGAATTAAAACTTAGCCTAGAATATTTTGTTGTCTTAGAATTCAAAGACATAATGGATGGATAGAGAAGACAAATGAACAAGTTAGCTGATTTGAAAAGGTTTCCAATAACCTCTGACAAAATTTAACTATTAAAAAAAAATGTATGGTAGTGAAATAAAATCAGAAAAAAAAATCAATGGAACAGAATAGAGTCCAGAAATAAACTCATACATACATGGACAATTAATTTATTACAAAGGAGTCAAAAATATTCAGTGAGGAAAGAACAGTCTCTTCAATAAATGGTGATGGGGAAAGCTGGACAGCAATCTGCAAAATAATGAAACTAGGTGGATATTTATACAGTATACAAAAATTAAGCCAAGATAGGTCAAAGACTTGAACATAACCTGAAACTATTGAACACCTACAAGAAAACATGTAAGATTCTTGACATCAGTCTTGGTAATGATTCCTTGGATTTGACCCCCAAAGCAAAGACAAGAAAAGCACAAATAAACAAGTAGAACTACATTAAATTAAAAAGCTTCTGCACAGTAAAGGAAACCATTAACAAAAATGAAAAGGCAGCCTACTAAATGGGGAAAATATTTACAAATCTTATGTCTCATAAGGGATTAACATCCAAAATTATATAAAGAACTCATACAACTAAATAGAAAAATAATAATAATAATTTGGCCAAAGAAGACATACAGATGATCACCGGGTCTATGAAAGATACTCAACATCACTAGTCCTCAAGCAGATGCAATTCAAAGCCACAGTGAGATATCACCTCACATCTGTCAAAATGGCTATTATGAAAAAGATAGGAAATAGCAAGTGTTGGTGAGAACATGGAGAAGAGGGAGCCTTTGTGCACAACTTATGTGAATGTAAATTTGTACAGCTCTATGTAAAATCACTACCGATGGTGACTGCAGCCATGAAATTAAAAGACGCTTACTCCTTGGAAGGAAAGTTATGACCAACCTAGATAGCATATTCAAAAGCAGAGACATTACTTTGCCAACAAAGGTTCATCTAGTCAAGGCTATGGTTTTTCCTGTGGTCATGTATGGATGTGAGAGTTGGACTGTGAAGAAGGCTGAGCGCTGAAGAATTGATGCTTTTGAACTGTGGTGTTGGAGAAGACTCTTGACAGTCCCTTGGACTGCAAGGAGATCCAACCAGTCCATTCTGAAGGCTATCAGCCCTGGGATTTCTTTGGAAGGAATGATGCTAAAGGTGAAACTCCAGTACTTTGGCCTCCTCATGCGAAGACTTGACTCATTGGAAAAGACTCTGATTCTGGGAGGGATTGGGGGCAGGAGGAGAAGGGGAAGACAGAGGATCAGATGGCTGGATGGCATCACTGACTTGATGGATGTGAGTCTGAGTGAACTCCGGGAGTTGGTGATGGACAGGGAGGCCTGGCATGCTGCGATTCATGGGGTCACAAAGAGTCGGACACGACTCAGTGACTGATCTTACTTACTTATCTTACTTAGGCACATCAGACTATGATTTTCAGATGGAATGCTATCCAAGTGAATCCTGGAAATGCATTAGTGATTATTTCACTAGCGATTCATGGGGTCGCAATGAGTCGGACACGACTGAGCGACTGATCTGAACTGATCTGATCTGATGTAAAACAGTATGTAGCTTCCTAAAAAAGTTAAAAATAGAGCTACGTATGATCCAGCACTTCCACTTCTGGGTATTTATTTGAAGAAAACAAAAATGCTAATTTGCAAAGATCAGATCAGATCAGATCAGATCAGTCACTCAGTCGTGTCCTACTCTTTGCGACCCCATGAATCGCAGCATGCCAGGCCTCCCTGTCCATCACCAACTCCCAGAGTTCACTCAGACTCAACGTCCATTGAGTCAGTGATGCCATCCAGCCATCTCATCCTCTGTTGTCCTCTTCTCCTCCTGCCCCCAATCCCTCCCAGAATCAGAGTCTTTTCCAATGAGTCAACTCTTCACACGAGGTGGCCAAAGTACTGGGGTTTCCGCTTTAGCATCATTCCTTCCAAAGCAATCCCAGGGCTGATCGCCTTCAAAATGGACTGGTTGGATCTCCTTGCAGTCCAAGGGACTCTCAAGAGTCTTCTCCAATTTGCAAAGATACATGTACACAATAGCAAATACATAGAAGCAACACCATTAATGGGTGAATGGATAAAGAAAATGTTATACACATACACACTCACACACTACAACAGAGTATTATTCAGCCTCAAAATATAATGAAATCATGCCATTTGCAACAACATGGGTGGACCTTGAGAGCATTATGCTAAGTGAAATAAATCAGATGAAGAAAGACAAATAGTGTGTGATACCACACTGTAATGGCATCATAGAGTATTTGTTTAACAACAATGACATCCATGTTCACAGGTACAGAGAGCAAATTGGTTGCTGCCAGAGGTGGGGTGGATGAATTGTGTTAAGTGCGTCAAAAAGTACAAACCTCCCAATATAAAATAAAATCATCTGGGGTGTAATGTACAGAATGGTGAATGAAAGCAAAGTGAAAGCGTTAAGACTCTTTGTGACCCCATGGACTATAGCCTGCCATGCTCCTTTGTCTATGGAACTCTCCAGGCAAGAATAATGGAGTGGGTAACTATTTCCTTCTCCAGGGTATCTTACTGACCCAGGGATCGAACCTGAGTCTCCCCCATTTGAAGGCAGATTCTTTACTGTCTGAAAGTGAAAGTCACTCAGCCATGTTTGACTCTTTGCTGTCCCTTGGAGTATATAGTCCATGGAATTCTCTAAGCCAGAATACTGCAGAGGGAAGTCTTTCCCTTCTCCAAGGGATCTTCCCAACCCAGGGATAGAACCCAAGTCTCCCACATTGCAGGCAGAGTCTTTACCAGTTGAGCCACCAGGGAAACCCCTTTACTGTCTGGGCTGCCCAGAAAACCAGCATGGTGACTAAAGATGAATAATATTGTATGGCATAACATACAGGAGATGTATTTGAAAGTTGTTAGGAGCATATACCTTTTAAGTCCTCATCACAAGAAAATGTTTTGTAACTATTAAGAAAATAACATGTAATATATACTTTCAAATTGCATAAATAAAAATCCATGAATCTATAATGATATTTTTAAATGTAAAAACTTCTGTCTTCTTCTTTTATTTCCTTTGTAGGAAATGCAAAGAAATAATTGTAGAAGTGAAAGTCGCTCAATTGTGTTCAACTCTTTGCAACCCCATGGGATTCTCTAAGCCAGTCCATGGAATTCTCTAAGCCAGAATGCTAGAGTGAGTAGCCTTTCCCTTCTCCAGGGGATCTTCCCAACCCCGGGACTGAACCCAGGTCTCCTGCATAGCAGGCAGATTCTTTACCAGCTAAGCCACAAGGGAAGCCCAAGAATATTGGAATGGGTAGCCTATCCCTTCTCTAGGGGATCTTCCTGACTCAGGAATCAACCCAGGGTTTCCTGCATTGCAGGTGGATCCTTTACCAACTGAGCTATCAGGGAAGCCCCAATTGTAGAAGGAACTATGGTATAAAAAAATTTTCATTTTGTGTTTCCCAATGTAATAATTTATTCAGGTAAAGATCATCCATGGATAAAAAGCATGACATAAAATTGTGATGAAGGGATTCACATAGTTTCAAGATACACACTACTCATCAATGACAAAGAAAAAGTATGCCTTTAGAATGGATGTTTGACAAATCCCCTTTTATCAGAGTAAGTCAAACTCACCAGTAATATTAATAGGGCAAACTGGGATCATTAGCCCTTTTGATGATGAAATGGGAAGTATGCATCATTTCCTGTGTAATGTTTTAACCAATATGTTTAATATATTCAAGAGGAAACCATCACATAATCAAAATCATTAGACCTAGGACAATTGTTTTGGCCTTTGTAAAACTATGAATGCCATAAAAGATAAAAGGCATTATAGAACAACGGAGTCTCAAGAACTATGATACCAAATATACTGCACGATCCCTCTTTAAATGCTGAATTGGGACAATTGAAAGATATTTGAATATGATTGAATATTACATACATTATTGTACCACTGTTAAAATATCTTGAGTATTATAATGTGACCATATAGGAGATTGCCCTTGTTCTTATGACACATTTTAGTGTCATAACTTAAGCCACTTATCTTCAAATGACTCAGAAAAAAACCAAAAAAACAAAAAAACGTGTGTGTATATGTGTGAATGTATGTGTATATGCATGTATGGCTAATACTTGGGCCACCTGTACTGCTTTTCATCCTGCTGACTACACCAGTTGTTTGCTGATCCTGTTCACACTGTCTGCACTGTTCATACTGTCTGCATTGTTCATTGAACCCAGGGTAGGCAAAACACGAACTCGAGGAGCCATAGGAATTACAGACACGTTTATTCTCTCCTGGCTAACACAGCAGTTACAGCAGCAGCCACA
>NW_011494834.1:2597676-2627162 GCF_000754665.1 Bison bison bison
TTTCTCCCCCCCGGCCAAACCCAGCAGTACCACCCCCAGCCACAACAAAACCATAACATAACTTCATCTAACCAAACCATGATGTTGCTCCAATGTAGCCCTAATGCAGCAGCAGCCAGGGCTTTCATAGTGAAGCTCATAGAGGCGTACCGCACAAAGCCCCATGACCAACAAGTGTCTCGTGACCCACAAGCACAGTGCTGTAAGTGATTTCAGCTGTTACACAATCATTCTTTACACAACGTGCAGCAAGAGTGAGAGTCCGTGGGGTGAGAGAGCCTGACCACGCCATCTTGGCTAATTTGCTTTCTCCCTATACCACCTGATGTGACTCATGGAAAAAGACCCTGACACTGGGAAAGACTGAGGGCAGGAGGGGAATAGGACGACAGAGGACGAGATGGTTAGATGGCATCAGCGACTCTATGGACATGAGTCTGAGCAAGCTCCAGGAGATGGTGAAGGACAGGGAAGCCAGGCATGCTGCAGTCCATGGGGTTGCAAAGAGTTGGACATGACTGAATGACTGAACAACAATGTATATATGTATCTATCTATTAATATCTATCAAGCTATATGTAGGTTGAGACAAAGTAAATATAACAAAATGTTAATAATTGGTGACTCTAAATCAAGGCTTGACAAACTTTGTCTCTGAAAGGGCAGTCAGTAAATATTTTAGGATCTGTGGTCCATATGATCTCTGTTATAACTATTGCACTGCCATTGTAGTGCAAAAACAGCCAACAAAAAAATGCATATGAATGGACATAGCTTTGTTCTGAAAACTACTTACAAGCTGAAAAACAGTTTACAAACTGAAATTTTCTGTGAAACTGTACTTTGCAGACTTCTGATCTAAGTGAATATTTATATGGATGCTCATTTTACTTTCTTGTAGGTTTGAAAATAGTCAAACTTCCACAAAAAAATGAGGGATAGGATTCTGTTAGAATAAAGGCTATTTATGTGATGGTATATGTTATTAAAGTGGAAACAGTTTTTAATAAGTCGTTTGGACTTTAATCGCTGTGATGCCATTGCCCTTCTCAGCAGGATAAAGAGAAGAAGGTTAGAGACGATTTAGATCCAGGTCATTAAAGACAAACAAAAAAGGATCATTAGCCAGAAAGAACCAAGATTTCTAAATATTAAACTGCTCATTCCCTGATTCTAGTTTTTCACTTATAAGCTTAAAATTTCTAGTAATGAACTGTAATAGATAAAAGGCTTTCCAGAGAAATAAATTTATTGGAATCTCAAACTTACACAATTTAACCACTAAGTCTTTTAAAAAAGTTAGCTACAGGAAGATAAATTTTATTACTTAGACTGCATGTGAAACCACAAACCTTGTAACACTTAACACACAATAAATACTCTACAAACATTAACTTCTTCCTTGAAGACTTTTTGAAAATTAAGCTCCTTCAGTAGATGTGATTCATATGTATGTGAATGCTTTTCCATCACCTCTATGTTCTCTTTCTCTCTTTATAATTTAATGATTATCACTTGGTTTTAGTTTTCAAGGTAATTTTTGCTTCATTATCTTTGCTTACCAGTTTTTCAAAAAATATACTTTTATATATTTAATGTGTATTATACACTCACGTATATGTGTGTAGATAGATAAAGATAGAATATAGACAGGTGAGAGACAGAAATAAAGGGTAGAGGTATAGCTTGTCATCTAACACAAAACTCTTGTGAAATTTCCCAGAGAATAGCTACATTTAACTAAACAATAGAAGATGGAGAAGGATTAAGAGGATACTAAGCACTGAAAATTTCTAGGACTACATGAAGACTTTAAGCAAGTATACAAAGGAAAAGAAGGATGCTCAAAGCACAATTCTCTTTTAAAACAGAAATGTTTGGGATCTGCATTAGAGTAGAAGAGCCCAAAGTGGGTTATTTTAGGAAAATGAAATGCTCTTGAGTACTGTGGTGTGAGTGCTCAGTCGTGTCCAACTCTTTGCGACCCCATGGACTATAAACTGCCAGGCTACTCTGTCTGTGGAATTTTTCAGGTGAGAACATTGGAATGGGTTGCTAGTTCCCCCTACAGGGGATTTTCCTGACCCAGGGATTGAACCCACATTTCCTGCATTGGCAGGCAGATTCTCTACCACTGAGCCATTTGGGAAGTCCCAAATACTGATGAATTGTCCTCTAAATAAAGAGTTAACTAATGTAGGTTTCAGAAACACTTTGGTTATTACAGGTTTAACTTGGACATCAAGAAAATTTGCTTATAAACATTTAAAATCCAATTCAACAGATACATCTGGCAGGGAAACAATGAAGAAAGAAGTTAGATGACAGTGATGGGGACATTACCAATATGGAGTAAGGTTTGCCAGGTAGTTAGCTCTCAGGTTCTTGAAGTAATTCAAATTGCATTCTCTTTGGCAACAGGACAGACTTTTAAACTGTATATTATTTCAAAATAAAAAAAAATACAATTTAATTGCAAGAGAGTGGAAAATAAAGTTATGCAAAACCCTCCCAGATGCACGGCACGATTGTTCTCACTTCACACAATTCATCTCTGCATTTATTTTAGTTCAGAAATTATAAAACACATAAAATTTTACATCTTGGGGATTTTTTTTTTAATTGCACTGTGTTTTATTTTAAAGGCCTACCAATGGGAAGGGAATTGGTCATTCATCTGAAATGTATTTTGGAAAGATTTTGGTACTAGGTACACTGGAGGCCTCATATCCTAGAGATAAGTATATTTGCATTCTATTGGAGACTATTTCCTGAAGGATCTTATGGAACTGCCTCTAATGTTAATAACATAATTATTTATCATCTGACATAAAGCTACAGAGTTGTAAATTTCTACAAATATATTTATCTAACAGGTAAATCATAATAAAATAATATGTTGTCAGTGGGAAATACTATATTATTTGCAACTGCATTTGATTACCAGGGAAAATATTCATGTTCCTTAATCACAGATGATATTTGAGATGCTAGGAAAATTATTCAAAGTAATAAATACCTAGGGGCCTAGAGGTTGTTTTTTGACAGATATAAATGTGCTTGAACTATTTTATTTTAATGTTATGTGGTATTTGGCTCTGGGGGGCTTCCTGGATAGCCGCCTATCCAGGCAGCTAAGAATCCACCTGCAGTGCAGAATACCCTGGGTGCAATTCCTGGGTGAGGAAGATCCACTGGAGAAGGGATACCCAGTCCAGTATTCTTTGACTTTCCTGGTAGCTCAGATGATAAATAATCTGCCTGTGATGTGGGAGACCTGGATTCAATCCCTAGGTTGGGAAGATCCCTTGGAAGAGGGCATGGCAACCCACTTCAGTACACTTGCCTGGAGAATGCTCATCGACAGAGGAGCCTGGTGGGTCCATGGGGCCACAAAGAGTCAGACATGATGGAGCGACTAACACACACACACACACACGTTTGACTCTGGGCTACTGTCATTTAATGTAACCAGAAAGAACACAAGTCTATGCCTTCGACATCTGATCACCTACAGATAAGTAGAGATGAGTCATTTTCCAAACCTCTTATTCTGTATCCTTCGTGAGCCTTCTCTATGACTTATGTGCAACTTAAAAAAAGAAAAGAAAAAGATATATTCTCTTCTATAGGTGTTATTGATATTAAAAATTTCAAAATCCTTAGCTCCTCTCATTGTCACAATATCTCATATCATTAGAGAGGTTGAAGAGTCACATAATATGATAAAGTTCACTAACAAAGAAATACTGAAAACAATCACATAATGAAACATGTTCTGAGATTTTAATCCATTATGTAAAATCAAATTAGTTAAACTAATCCTTCATGCTCAGTCACTAAGTTGTGTCTGACTCTTTGTGACCCCATGGACTATAGCCTGCCAGGTTTCTCTATCTATGGGATTTCCCAGGCAGGAATACTGAAGTGGGTTGCCGTTTCCTTCTCTGGGGGATCTTCCCAATTCAAGGATTGACTCTCTGTCTCCTGCATTGGCAGGCAGGTTCTTTGCTGTCTGAGCCACCAGGGAAGCCCCACTTAAACTACAGAATACTAAATAAGTTATGAAATATAGTTTGGTCCTATGTTCTCTACTGGAAAACTGGCAAATGTTCTCAGTGTTTAAATCTTGGGGTGAGACCTCATGCTGATGGTATCAGGATGACTTCAGGTGGTACAGAGACATTGAACTAGACTGCAGTGAGAAGTTTGTTCTTTTTCTCTTTAATCCTGATTATTTTATAAAGTTTTCATGTATTTTACATTTTTGAAAAAATTTTTCTTCAGTCTTTCCATCAGAGAAGCTAGCCTCAGTCTCAGTTTATTAGGCAAAAATATCTATTTGAAATGTAATATTTTTAAAACTTAAAGTGTATTTGATTTACAATGTTATATTAGTTTCAAAATAATGTACGTTAGCCTACAACACAATTAATCAATATTTTTATAAATTGTACTCCATTTAAATTTATTGTACATATTGGTTATAGTCCCTGTGCTGTACCTTACATCCCTATATATTATTTATTTTATGCCTCAGTTTGTACCTCTTGATCCCCTTCTTTTATCAAGCCATTTCCCCACCTTTTGCCCCACTGGTAGCACTAATCTGTTCTCTGTGTTTCTGTTTCTGTTTTGGTATATTCATTTGTTTATTCTTTAGATTCAACATATAAGTTAAAAAAATGTAATGATACATTAAATTGTATTTGTTTTATTGTTAATGTCTATATCAAACAAATAACAAAGATATACTTTTTAAAATCAATATATATATAAATTTTAGTGAAATAATAATTCAGAGAAAAATACTGTCAATACGGTAAATGTAATTAGGTGAAAATGGCAAAAATCAGAAAATGTATTATAACATAGAGATATGAAAAATTATAGCAGTGGCATGTGTGTGAATAAAATTTAGGAAATACTGGCCTAGACTTCAGCTGTCCAATAACGTAGCTACTACCAACATGTAGTGCCCTAATGGGGACCTGAAATATGGCTGGTCCAAAATTGAGACAGTCTATAAATATAAAATGCACACTGATTTCAAAGACATATTTTAATATTGATTGCATGTTATACAATAATAAGATATTTTGAATAGTTTATAAAAGTCTGCTGCTGCTACTGCTAAGTTGCTTCAGTCGTGTCCGACTCTGTGCGACCCCATAGACAGCAGCCCACCAGGCTCCCCTGTCCCTGGGATTCTCCAGGCAAGAACACTGGAGTGGGTTGCCATTTCCTTCTCCAATGCATGAAGGTGAAAAGAGAAAGTGAAATTGCTCAGTTGTGTCTGACTCTTAGCGACCCCATGGACTGCAGCCTACCAGGCTCCTCTGTCCCTGGGATTTTCCAGGCAAGAGTACTGGAGTGGGGTGCCATTGCCTTCTCTGTTATAAAAGTCTATATTTTATTAAAGTTGATTTCATCTATTTCTTTCTTCTGCTATGCTATGCTGTCACTTCAGTTGTATCTGACTGTGTGTGACCCCATAGACGGCAGCCACCAGGCTCCCCCATCCCTGGGATTCTTCAGGCAAGAACACTGGAGTGGGTTGCCATTTCCTTCTCCAATGCATGAAGGTGAAAAGAGAAAGTGAAATTGCTCAGTTGTGTCTGACTCTTAGCGACCCCATGGACTGCAGCCTACCAGGCTCCTCTGTCCCTGGGATTTTCCAGGCAAGAGTACTGGAGTGGGGTGCCATTGCCTTCTCTGTTATAAAAGTCTATATTTTATTAAAGTTGATTTCATCTATTTCTTTCTTCTGCTATGCTATGCTGTCACTTCAGTTGTATCTGACTGTGTGTGACCCCATAGACGGCAGCCACCAGGCTCCCCCATCCCTGGGATTCTTCAGGCAAGAACACTGGAGTGGGTTGCCATTTCCTTCTCCAATGTATGAAAGTGAAAAGTGAAAGCAAAGTCGCTCAGTAGTGTCCGACTCTTAGCGACTCTATGGACTGCAGCCTACCAAGCTTCTCCATCCATGGGATTTTCCAGGCAAAAGTACTGGAGTGGGGTGCCATTGCCTTCTCCGATTTCTTTCTTAGTTTTATTTATTTACTTTTCTTTTAATATGGTTGGTTACAAGAAAATGTGAAATTACACAAGTGACTCATGTTATATATCTATTGGATGTAGCACTAGCCTAGACATGATCAGTTGGTAAAGAACCACCTGCAATGCAGGAGACGCCAGTTCGATTCCTGGGTTGGGGAGATCTGCTAGAGAAGGGATAGGTTTTTCACTCTAGCATTCTTGGGCTTCCCTTGTGGCTCAGCTGGTAAGGAATCTGTCTGCAATGAGGGAGACTTGGTTTCTATCCCTGGGTAGGGAAGATGCTCTGGAGAAGGGAAAGACTACCCACTCTAGTATTCTGGCCTGGAGAGCTCCATGGACTGTATGGTCCACGGGGTCACAAAGAATCCAACTTGACTGAGTGACTTTCACTTTCACTTTCAGCCTAGACAATGACTCCTCAGCATTCTAGGAATTCCATAATCTTTTATTCATGTCTGAAAATATTTTACGACTATCCTGTAATATTATTCTGCAAAAAAGTTTGTTATAAAATAAAATTTAAACATTTTCCAGAACATAAGACTTGGAATGTAAAAATCTTTTTTGTCTGGATTTAGTTATCATTATACTTATTTTTTATACATAGAAAATAAAATAAATACACAGATCTGTGTTTAAAATAAACTCTAAAATGTTATTTGAAATATGTCTTTTAATGAGATGGGTGTGGCTTGTTTCCACTTTTTAAATATATACATAAAAACTTGTCCACATATAAAACACATAGGAATAGAATAGTTTTAACCCTTTCTAAGTTACATTAGAGAAATACAGTTAGGTATAATCAAAATAATTTTTATTAATTTATTAGCAAAAATATCAATTTGTCCTTTATTTTTATTTAAAAACAAGAATTGAAAAGCAGTGAGTTATGAAACTGAGCAGCATCCCATTTCAGGCACTAAATGCAGACTCTATAAATAAAAGATAAAAAACACTGAAGTAAACATAATAATAGTCCACAGGTTACAGTTGATCCTTGAACACCATGAGGGTAGAGACACCAACCAGACCCTCTACCTGAAACCAAGCAGAACCCTGTGGGGCTCCTGGGCACACAAACTTTTCTCTGTCCCTTGTTTCTTGTCTGTGGGGACTTGGTTTCAGCCTCCATGACCTTCCCTGATTCCAAAGGGCAGGTACAATGAGTTGCTAACCAGGGAAGAGAAGGAATACAGAGTCAAGGGAGGAGCAGTCAAGAAACAGTAGTGCAGCCTTGGCTCAGGGCCCTATTTCCAGATTCAAGGAATATACATAACAATACCGTTGAGCTCTTTACAGACCGAAACCACCCCCAAAATGGAAGATGTTAGCATTCTTCATTCCAGAATAAAGGAACCAGAGGAACTTTTCAGAGATAAATTTGCCAACATACACTGGATCATGGAAAAAGCAACAGAGTTCCAGAAAAACATCTATTTCTGCTTTATTGACTTTGGCAAAGCCTTTGACTGTGTGGATCACCACAAATTGTGGAAAATTCTTAAAGAGATGGGAATACCAGACCACCTTACCTGCCTCCTGAGAAATCTGTATGCAGATCAAGAAGCAACAGTTAGAACCGGACGTGGAACAACAGACTGGTTCCAAATCGGGAAAGGAGTACTTCAAGGCTGTATATTGTCACCCTGTTTATTTAACTTCTATGTAGAGTATATTATGCTAAATATCAGGCTGGATTAAGCACAAGCTGGAATCAAGATTGCCAGGAGAAAGATCAATAACCTCAGATATGTGGATGACACCACCCTTAATAGCAGAAAGTGAAGAACTAAAGACCCTCTTGATGAAAAGTGAAAGAGAAAGTAAAAGAGGAGGAAAGTGAAAGTTGGCTTTCAGAAAACTAAGATCATGGCATCTGGTCCCATCACTAATAGCAAATAGATAGGGAAACAATGGAAACAGTGAGAGACTTTATTTTGGGGGGCTCCAAAATCACTGCAGATAGTGACTGCACCCATGAAATTAAAAGTTGCCTGCTCCTTGGAAGAAACGCTATGACTAACCTAGACAACATACTGAAAAGCAGAAACATTGCTTTGCCAACAAAGTCCATCTAGTCAAACCTATGGTTTTTCTAGTAGTCATATATGGATGTGAGATTTGGACTATAAAGAAAGCTGAGCACTGAAGAATTTATGTTTTTGAACTGTGATGTTGGAGAAGAGTCTTGAGAGTCCCTTGGACTGCAAAGAGATCAAACCAGTCAATCCTAAAGGAAATCAGTGCTGAATATTCATTGGAAGGACTGATGCTGAAGCTGAAACTCCAATACTTTGGCCACCTGATGTGAAGAACTGACTCACTGGAAAAGACCCTGATGCTGGGAAAGATTGAAGACAGGAGGAAAAGCAGACGATGGAGGATGAGATGGTTGGATGGCATCATCGACTCGATGAACATGAGTTTGAGCAAGATCCGGGAGCTGGTAATCAACAGGGAAGCCTGGCATGCTGTAGTTCACTGGGTTGCAAAGAGTCGGACACGACTGAGCAAATGAACTGAACTGAACTGAGGAGCTCTTCAAGATACCATCTGAAGCCTGATTAATGGAGCCACAGAAATTCATCAGGCTACCTGAGGCGAGATTAAAGGAGTGCAGACTCTGCACACATCCAGATCCATATAATCGACTCTGCCCTTGAACCATTGTTATAAAATTCTTCTCCAAATACCCCTGGCGGGAGTCTGCTGTGTCCCCCTTTGATTAGCAAATCACTAAAGTTATTCTCTCCTCCTTCACCCAAAGCTTTGTCTCTGGGATTCAGTTTGGCATAGTGCCCAGAGGCCAAATTCTCAGCCTTAGTTACAAATGTAAGTGTGTTAAAGTTTTGTCCTTTTGTTTAGTGTTTCAGGTATCTTTTAACCCTTGACCTTTGTACCTTTTTTATGAGGTTAAAGATCTTCTAAGGATGGTCTTTATCTCTGATAAAGGGCCATATAGGAGATTATGACAGGGACACCATGAATGAGGCTTCCACATTAGAAGTCATCCTTGGCGGCTCTGACGATGAAGAGACTGCCTGCAATGTGGGAGACCTGAGCTTGATTCCTGGGTCAGGAAGATCCCCTGGAGGAGAAAATGGCAGCACATCCAGCATTCTTGCCTTGAAAATCCCATGGATGGAGGAACTTGGTGGGCTACAGTCCGCAGGGACACAGAGTCAGGTACCTGAGTAAATTCACTTTTTCTTTCAAGTAGAGCAATTTTAGGAAGAAAGTTCATAAGGTATACAAAGATCTGGAAAACTGATTAAATTTATAACTTTCATATGCCTGCCTCCCTTTGAAAAGTGTTTGCGTATAGACGTTTCAATTTGGGAACCCCATCTTTAAAATGCATTCTTTCCCAAATCACTGGAAAAATAAATGAGTTAGGAAATAAGGAAAGAAATTCATTTTTGTCATTGAATAATTTATATTAAAAAAACATATCTATCCTTTACTTGATTCAAACACTTGAAAGTATGTTCATTTCTGAAATGCCTTAATATTTGCTTAAATAATTCTTACTGCATTTATCACTTTTTACCCAGATTATAATTATTTTTACACATGTATTATCGCTGTAGTACAAGAAAGTTAGCTGTGGTTATGAACCATGTGTAATTCATCTATCTACATTGAAAATCAACTTTATTCATGAAGTCATAAATTAATAGAGACAGTGGGTAAACATTTTGCTATTTTTTTTTTTTAAAGAAAGATCATTCAGGAACTTTCAATTTTTTTTTCTTTGAAACTTAATTTAAAATAGGGGAAGATTCATATTGATATATGCAATGATATATATAGTATTCTTGCCTGGAGAATCCCATGAACAGAGGGGTCCGGCAGGCTATAATCCATGGGGTCACAAAGAGTCAAACACAACTAACACACACACACACACACACAGACACACACACACACTAGATATCTTTTATCATCTAGTTGTGGCTAACATGATACACTGAAAATAATATAACTTACCCTTAATATCCTATGCCAGAGTGGCGCATTTGTTAAAACTGAGGAAACTACACTGACGCAAAGTCTACCCAAAGTTACTACTACCCAAAGGATTCAGTATTGGTGTTGTACATTCCAAGAGTTTTGACAAATGCATAATGATATATAAGCACTATAATAGTATGATATTGAAAAGTTTTGCTCCCCTGAAAATCTTGTGTTCTGCTTATTCATCTTTCCTTTCCTCCCTGACTCCTGGAAACCACTGAAATTTTACCAACTCATAGTTTTGGCTTTTCCAAAAGGTTATATAGTTGGAATCTTATTGTATGTAGACTTTTAAGATTACTTCTTCCACTTGGTTATGTGTACTTATATATCCTCTATGCCTTTTCATGCCTTGATAGCTCAATTCTTTTTATTGGTGCATTATTTGCTATTAGGTCTTCCCTGGTGGCTCAGTGGTAAAGAATCTGTCTGTAGTGCAGGAGACCTGGGTTTGATCCCTGGGTCAGGAAGATTCCCTGGCGAAGGGTATGGCTACCCACCCCAGTATCCTTGCCTGGAGAATTCTATGGACAGAGGAGCCTTGTGGCCTACAGTCCTCTGGGGTCACAAAGAGTTGGACATGACTGAGCAACTAACAATTTCACTTTCAATTTTCTATTATCTGAATGTACATGGTTTATCTATCCATTCATCTACTGAAGAGCATCTTGGTTGCTTCCAACGTGTATTACTTATGAGTAAAGTTTCCGTAGACATCCTTAAACAGCTTTTCGTGCTTTGTCTTTATAAAAGTTTTCATTTTCTTCAATAAATACCAAGGATTACAATTCCTATAACATATGAGTATATTTAGTTTTATACAAAAATGAAAAACTGTATTTTGAAGTGGCTGTACCATGTTGAATTTCCACTGGCAGTGAATAAAAGTTCCTGTTGTTCCACATCCTAGTCAGCATTTGATGTTGTCAGTGTTTCTGATATTTACTATTCTAACAGATGGTTAGTGGTATCTCATTGTTTTAGTTTGTAACTCACAAATAACATATAATATTGACCAGATTTTCATATGCTTATTTACCATATTTTTATCTTATTGGTGACATATTTATTTGTCCAGTTTTCAGTTGGATTGTTTGTTTTCTTATTTTTTAGTTTTAAGAGGTTTTTTGTGGGTGTGCATTTTGTATAACAACCATTTGTCAGGTATATTTTTGCAAATATTCTCCCAGTTTGTGATCTCTCTTCTCATTCTGTTTCCAGAATATTTTATGTATTTTTCCACACTATTGTAGTTGCATTGTAGTAGCTGGTACAGATATTAGAGATCCTAAGAGAATGTTCCTAGATTATATATAAACTGTCTTCCAACTTATAACACCTTAAGAAGTATTTTCCCAATGCATTTTGATATCAACCTTTTATCACAAAGTATAATAATACAAATAAAAACTAGCAATTCATGGACATATAGAAGCATTAAATAGCCTATTGAAATGTTTAAGATTTTGTTTTATATTAGGAAAGCAGAATGGAAACAAACATCCCTCCCCCATGTATTAGTACATTAATAGATCCTGGCATGCAATTTACTGTACAGTACAAAAGTTATCTAACAAGAATAGTCTGGGCTAAAGAATGTCTACAGTCTGCCAGATTGTCAATTTTTCATGTTGTCATTATTAATCTGTGAAAAATAAAAATACTACGAAAAAATTGGAATGTCCTATTTAGTTTTCTAAATGTTTTTGCCAGTGATGAAGTATTGGTTCTACTAACACTATTTAAGAAACACAGAATTAGACTTACAAAGACATTTTGTGAAATAAAGATTAGTAGAATAATTATATTTGATTGTTGGGTTTTTCCTAGGTTAGACCTCTACCTACAATTTTTATAGGTCCCTTCTAAGAATAAGATTGAAGGTCACCCAGATAGGCACATCAGTTTTGGTTTATTTGCATGGATTAGCATAGCCCTTCACAAAAGATTTTCTATTATTTTTCTTCCAATATAAATACCAAAGACTGTTAAAGGTAAGAAGCTTAAGGAAAGGCAGATTGCATCTTGTCACAAATCGAAGCACAATGAATGGACTGAAGATATTTCTCTCTACTGAGATCAGAGTTGTCCCATTAAGCAAACATACAAAGAATGATTTGTTCACCAGACTTGCTGTGGTTAAGACTTTTGAACATTTACACAGCAGCTTAGGTAAATTTCAGCATTGTCACCTATTCTCAAGGTATTTAAACATTACAGTTTTGTAGATCTTATAGAAGTACTTTCATTAACTCTTTCAAGCATATTATTTTTACATAAGAAAGAAATGATGATCAAATTACCTATTACAGAATTATAATTTTTCCTGATGAAAGAGATGTTTAAAATCATTTGTTATATATTATGTAAAAAGAAAAAATTATCATTCTAGCAATGATAAAATTTAATGTAGCCAAAATTAAAACAGAAAGAAACAGAATTTTTTTCTGTGATGTATGTGACTGAAATAATATCTGCTAACACCAAAGTTTCCAGGAGCAACTGTCTTTATAGTACTTACCACACTGTATATCAGTTTCGTAGGGCTATGTAACAAATTACTGGGAACTGTACAGTTTCAAATGTCCCATATTAGGATATCATCAGGGCCATGTTTTCTCTTAAGGACCTAGGACAGAATCTGTTCCATGCCTTTCTCTTAGCTTCTGGTGTTGAAAACAACCCTTGCTATTCTGTGGTTTGTAGATAACATCTCTCAAATCTCCTTCAAATTCTTTATACAGACTTCTTGCTGTGTTTCACTTTTTCAGTTTTTTTTTTTTTCCTTCTTATAAGGACACCAGCTGTATTGGATTAGTTGTTTTGTTGTTTTTAATCACGAAGTCATATCCAGCTCTTTGCCACCTCTTGAACTGTAGCCCGCCAGGTTCCTCTGTCCATGGGGTTTCCCAGGCAAGAATACTGTGGTGGGTAGCCATTTCCTTCTCAGTGGGTCATGATCTTCCTGACCCAAGGATCAAATCTGTGTCTCCCGCATTGCAGGCAGATTCTTTACCACTGAGCCACAGAGATGAATACTGTTAAAACAGGAGGATGCCAAAGCTTCTGGGAGAAGGTGACACCGAATAGATCTTTGAATGACTAGCAATAAATAGTCCATTAGAGAAAGAACAGAAGACAGGATAAGAATTTTGAGCAAGAGGAAGTAGTGTTTTTGAGGCAAAAGATTTGTGAGTATTTTGAAGTTATTCATAGCTCAGATCTGTAAGATTAAATGCACTGTCAAGAGAGGTCATGAAATGAGTCTTGAAAAAAGAAAAAAAAAAAAAAAATAGGACCAGATCTTAAAGTGTTTTCAGTATATTCGTATCTGAGCTCATTGTATTTGTGTGGACAAACATAATTGCCATAGAGTTCCAAAAGAAGTTCTTGAGGGTTGGAAAATTGAAGAAGTTAACATTTATTGACTCCATTTATGTAGTGTGTGTTAAGTCACTTCAGTTGTGTCCAACTCTATGTGACCCTATGAACCACAGAATACTGAAGTGGGTTGCCATTCCCTTCTCCAGGGCCTTTTATGTAGAGGTGATTTTATACAAATTATTTCATGTAATCTACATAGCAAATCTGCAATATTGGAATTAATTCCACTCCACAGAGAAGAAAACTGGGTCAAAAATATTAAGATATTTTCCCACACGTAAATAACAATGACCAATTTATTCAAATGACAATTTCAGGATGGGTAGGTGTATGCCAAGGCTGAACATACATCCTATGAGAAAAGGCTTGGAAGGAACTTGTAGAATGAAATTCATATGACATAGTTACAGGACAGTGAAATAACTGACCCAGCTACCAATATAAATCTAGATATATAGACTTCAGGCAGATTATTTAAGCATATAAGGATAAACTCAAGCACAGATTTGAAGAGAATGATAATTGAGAATAGTGAAGATTTCCAAAGAAGGTAGTGAAATCATTCAGATAAATATGAGGTCAGTTCCATTTGCTTGACACCAGTGAAGAGGAGAATTTAGCAAGGAAACAATTACAGTAACCCAAGAATGTCCAGCTGTACAGGCTGGCTTTAGAAAAGGCAGAGGAACCACAGATCCAATTGCCAACATCAATTGAATCATAGAAAAAACAAGGGAATTCCAGAAAATAAACAATAAAAAACACTTCTGCTTCACTGACTACATGACATCATTTGCCTGTGTAGATCACAACAAACTGTGGAACATACTTAAAGAGATAGGAATACCAGACCACGTTACTTGCCTCCTGAGAAACCAATTTTCAGGTCAAGAAGAAATAGTTAGAACCTGACATGGAAAAACAGACTAGTTCAAAATTGGGAAAGGAATATGACAAGGCTGTATATTTTCACTCTGCTTATTTAACTTATATGCAGAGTTCTTAAAACTCAACATTCAAAACTCTAAGATCATGGCATCTTAGTTTTTTGGTCCCATCACTGGGACCATCACTTCATGGCAAATAGATGGGGAAACAATGGAAACAGTGACAGACTTTATTATTTTGGGCTCCAAAATCACTGCAGATGGTGACTGCACCCATGAAATTAAATGATGCTTGCTCTTTGGTAGAAAACTTAGGACCAACCTAGATAGCATATTAAAAAGCAGAGACATTGCTTTGCCAACAAAGGTCCATCTAGTCAAAGCTATGATTTTTTCAGTAGTCATGTATAGATGTGAGAGTTGGACTAAAAAGAAAGCTGAGTGCCAAAGAATTGATGCTTTTGTGGTGTTGGAGAAGACTCTCAAGAGTCTCTTGGACTGCAAGGAGATCCAATCTATCAATCCTAAAGGAAGTCAGTCCTGAATATTCATTGGAAGGACTGATTCTGGGACTGAAGCTCCAATATTTTGGCCACCTGATATGAGGAACATACTCACTGGAAAAGACGTGGAGGCCAGGAAAGATTGAAGGCAGGAGGAGAAGGGGACAACAGAGGACAAAATGGTTGGATGGCATCACCGACTCAGTGGACATGAGTTTGAGCAAGCTCTGGGAGTTGGTGATAGACAGGGAAGCGTGGCATGCTGCAGTCCATGAGGTTGCAAAGAGTGGACATGACTGAGCGATTGAACTGAGCTGATATAGAATACATCATGCAAAATTCTGGGCTGGATGAAGCACAAGGCAGAATCAAGATTGCCAGGAGAAATATCAACAACTGCAGATATGCAGATGACACCACTCTAATGGCAGAAAGTGAAGAACTAAAAAGTCTCTTGAGGAGAGTGAAAGAGGACAGTGAAAAAATTGGCTTGAAACTCAACATTCAAAAAACTAAGATCATGGCATCCAGTCCCATCACTTCATGGCAAATAGATGGATAAAAAGTGGAAACAGTGACAGATTTTATTTTCTTGGGCTCCAAAATCACCGCAGATGGTGACTGCAGCCAAGAAATGAAAAGACATTTACCAACTGTGCAAGAGGGTTCCCTTTTCTCCACATCCTCTGCAATATTTATCATTTGTGGATTTTTTAATGATGGACATTCTGACTGGTGTGATGTGATACCTCATTGTAGCTTTAATTTGCATTTCTTTAATAATGAGTGATGTTGAGCATATTTTCATGTGTTTGTTAGCCATCTGTATGTCTTCTTTGGAGAAATGTCTGTTTAGGTCTTTTGCCCATTTTTTTTTTTAATTGGGTTGTTTGTTTTCCTGATATTAAGCTGCATGAGCTGTTTGTATATTTGGAGATTCATCCTTTGTAAGTTGTTTAATTTGCAATCATTTTCTTCCATTCTGACATAGACAGCTCAACCCAGTACTCTATGACAAGCTAGACAGGTGGGATATGGGAGGGAGGTTCATGAGAAATTGGACAGCTATGTGCCTTTGGCTGATTCATGTTGATGTATGGTAATAACCATCACAGTATTATAAACAATTATACCCCCCAAAATTTTTTAAAAGCTCCTTGGAAAGACAGCTACGTTAAACCTAGACAGTGTATTAAAAAGCAGACGTCATTTTGTTAACAAAGATCTGTATAGTGAAAGCTATGATTTTTCCAGTAGTCATGTATGGATGTGAGAGTTGGACCATAAAGAAGGTTGAGCACCAAATAACTGATGCTTTTGAATTGGGCACTGGAGAATACTCTTAAGAATTCCTTGGACAGCAAGGAGATGAAATGATTCAATCCTTACGGAAATCAATTCTGTATATTCATTGGAAGGACTGATACTGAAGCTGAAGCTCTGATACCTTAGCTACCTGATGTGAAGGACTAACTCACTGGAAAAGACCTTGATGCTGGAAAAGATTGAGAGCAGGAGAGAAGTGGGCAACAGAGAATGAAATTGTTGGGTGACATCACTGACTCAATGGGCGAGTGTTTGAGCAAACTCAGGGAGACAGTGAAGGACAGGGAAGCCCGGTGCACTGTATGGAGTTGCAAAGAGTCAGACACACTTAGAGACTGAACAACAATTGTAATATCAATTATGGTCCAAAATGATGATGTAAGATCAGGGGTCCGATTAAGAGTGGTCCTGGAAGAAAGATTTTGGCACTGGGACTAAAACAGCAATTTTTTAAAAGAAAGAAACTTTAAAAATGAAAAAATATTAACTTACAATTGGTTGGATATTAGAACATGAAGAAAAGAAAGATTATAATATTTCATGCAATGAAGGGCTAAGAATAGGGACATAAGTGATAGATATATGAACTTTACTAACAAAATCTGAGAAAGCAAGGTTTACAGAGAGTGCAGTGAGATGTGTTCAGTTTTATATACATTGAGTTTGAGATAATAGTGAATATTCATCCAGTCATCTCTAGACTTTGCATATGAATTGGAATACAGCATTAATATGAATCTGCAATACTGAGGGAGAAAAAAGCATACTTATAATCATGCCTCTTTTTTCTCTAATCATTTTTCCTAGAATTGCAAATCCTAACACACAGGATCAGTTCTAAATTAATGGGTGGTTTGAAGAATCAGAAGAAGTATGATTTATCTTTCTTAAGTAGTGGTTAAAATGAAAAAAAATGTCTTGTCTTTGAAATAGATTTATTCCTGTGTCCTGAGTTGCAGAAATGTCAGTTATGCTAATTTTGAAGTTCTTGTTTGTAGGTGTATATGAGAATAATTGAAAGCTGTGGACTAGAAGCAGATTACTTGTTTTGTGACTTCAGAGAATGATTTCAAAATAATTATAAATATATATACATATATACACATACATGTTAGGGCAAAGATTTATATCTGCTTGAAACAAGGTGATGCTGAAATGGCACATGTAGAACCACAGGCTGATAAATTAACTGAAGTAATACAAGCAGAAAATAAAGGAGACTCTGAGAATGTGAGTTTTTGTGAATCTGCTAAATCTTAGAAAGAGCACAGGAGTCTACGGAACTTGGAAATTGGAGGTTTCTGTCCATCTTTTTGATATCTCGAGAGACAAGGAGAAGTAGCTAACATCTGAATCATCCTCTATACCCACATGCAAAATACTTCAGCACTTTCTTCCTCAATGTTATAAATACTGCTGAGAATGTTATTAATCTTGGAATCTGCACATACATTGGTTGGTGATGCTTGTTGGGTTTCTGAAATAGCAAGGAAATGCATAGAACATTTTGCATACTTCTTGGTTTCCACCAGATTAGACTCAAAATAAGCAAATTTAGAGATGACTTTCTGTAGGCCAGGAAACTCTCTGCCTTAATTTCCTACATGACCATTTTCCATGTATTCTTCTGTCCTTCATGTTGCCCCACACTTTATTATTTACATTTTCTTCTCTTGAAGGCTGGAACTGTGTGACTGTGGCATGGATAATATTTGATTCCAACATGCTTAATTTAATTAAAATATTATAGTTCTTTTTTTAATAGAATGATGCTTTTTAAAAATTCTGAAGTGATAATTGTTTTACAATACCATGAGAACTGTGTTTGTAGGAATAATTACAAGATCAGAAGTTCAATGAAATTATTTTTATACAAGAATATAAATGCAAATGCAATATTTAACCTTGGATTATAAATAACATTTTAAAGATTATCAAATACTTTTAATTTGTGGAGTCAAGAATAGAAAATTTAAAATTCAAATTGTGATGTTTATGATTTGATTTATGATTCATTTGTTAGATCTTTAATTTTAAATTTGAAGTGTCATAATCCAAGAACCTAACATTCCAAGAATCTGATATTATGCATATAATTTAAACTATACTTGGTTAACTTTCAATCTATCAATCAATTTATTTGATAATTCATTCAGTTATTTATCCAGATATTCAGACAAGATGTTAATGATGATAAAATTGTATTTTAAATCTCCCTAGAGAAAAAGAAGAGAAAAGCTCAATTCAGAGTTGCCCTGGATGGGTTTTAAATACCTGAACAGAGGTAAGCTTACTTATGTAAACTGAAATGGATCAGCCTCATACAACTCCCTGACAAACATCTTAGAGCAATTCCTCAATAAAGTTTGTCATCAAGTTTACCTTCAAATATGTGAAATAGAAAATCTAATTTATTCTTATGGCAGGGAATACATGTATGTATGTATATGGAGCTGCACTTTGCTTGTGGGGAAAATGTAAACATATTTCTGTCAAGATAAGTATTTTAACTTTTTATTGCTAAGTATAATGAAAAATTAAAAAAAAACACATAAAAATATTTATGCCAGTAATTGAAATGCAGCCTATATTATTATATCAGTCAGAATGTGTTCTTAATATACTGCTGTAAGGATATGGGGGTGCAGAAACTCTAAATAATGTTGTACTAGAAAGGTTTTATCACCTAATTTACAAAGTGAGAGATAGGTAAATTTCTGTTAGGGTGAAAAAAAAAAAAAAACATTGAAAAGTCCAAGAGAAGTTACCATATTGCATTTGATATGTACATTCTATATTTCCGATTTAAATGCACATTTCTTTGGGAGGAAAGAAAGACATTAATTTGATGTGGAAAACTATGGTCTTGTTCTATGCAACCTTTAAGGTACAGTTGTGAGAGACAAACATCTCACTTCTTTAACACTGTAAGAGATGAATTTAATGGTTAATTTGGTTAATTAATTGAAAGGCCAAAGTGAATTTTGTCTAAGCCAGCTTAAGGCAAATTTTGATAGCCCAAATAGTTCAACTCAGCTTGCTAACCACATTTCTAGAAGCAGAAACAGATGCTCCAGGCTAAGGACTGCTCACAAAAGATTTTAATGAGATGAAAAAGTATGAATATAAATTGCACCTTATCTCTAGTGCTTGAGAGTGAATTTTCTCAGAAATTATGTTTAGAAAGATATTGTGCTGTGATGAGCATAAATGCTCATACTCAATTTCACTTATTGCAAGTGATATTTCTATTTCTTCTGTCTCCTAAGGAAGAGCTTATATGGCAAATCTAGCTAGATTTTGGCAATAAGCAGTCTTTGTTTTGGGGAAAACATAATTTAATATACTATCATTTTTTTTCATTGATAGAAGAGGTAAGAGTGACTTAGGTACCAGGTATTAATAGAACACCTTCAAGTCTGTCAAGCCTCAGTCACACAATTTCTGAAATCCTTATATCGTTCTGATGGAGTTGATATTTCTACAATGGCTGCTTATAGGTTTGTGCTCTGCAGCTAAATTGAAATCATGGTTAAGGTATAAAAACTGTAAGCACTGAAATTCTCTCTCCCACTTTCAAAGAAACATTTCTTATTTAGATGCAGGATCAATACTCAACATTTTGTTAAAAGCTCCAAATATTTTGTACTGAAGAGACTCAGAATATTAGTGTAGAGAGGAAACCATCTCAAAGTAACTCATTTCAACAGAGATTTACACTTACTAGGGAAAGTAAATAACTCCTATGAAAATTTAAAGAGATTTGCATTTCTCTGGGTAGAGACTAAACCACTGTTATTGAGATGCCACAATTAAAGTTCCACCCCCCACCCCATACCCATGTATCCATTCAAACATGGGCAGGTTTTTTGAGGTTAATTGTGTATACTATACTTGACTTTTGACTTTCACTTGTGCATCATGGTAGGTGGTCAGTTTCTACCATCTCCCAGCTAATAGGAAGGACAAAGGTAGCAGAAAGTCAACGTCCAATAGTTTTAAAGTCAAGAACCAGTCATGACATTCATATCCCATTGACTAGAGCACAGTTATGTGGCTACACTTAGCTATGAAAGAGACTGGGTGTGGTAGTAGTCTTTAAGCCAGTCCCTGATAAATCCAACTGGGAAGCATCTTTAAATAATATATAACTAAAATATACTTGTTTTAAATTTTAAAAAAAGATGTTAGATAAAAAGACAATTGGAAATATAAAAACTGATCATCCTTTTGACCCACTCTTGAGAAAGTTCTTTTGGATTTAAAAGAGTGCTATCTGGTCCACACAGCCATTTACAGTCTTTCAAGATGAACACATGAACACCCATGGCTGATTCATGTCAATGTATGGCAAAAGCCACTACAATGTTGTAAAGTAATTAGCCTCCAATTAAAATAAATAATTTTTAAAAATGTTTACTAATTTTTAAAAGATCTAGTTTTAAGTTTGGTGTATCATAGGAGGAGACATAGAAAATTTATCTGAAAAGATAAGATTGGGCTACTGAGGTCTTAGATGTTCTTGAATATTTTAACAACAGTTCACATTTATTGAGTATTTACAGTGTGTCTTGCCCTGTTTTAAGTACTTACCACATAGTAACTAACTTCATCCACACAAAGAACCTCTGAAGGGTTACTGCTATATCAGGGATGATGAGAGTGATACTCAGTGGGGTGAAATAGTTTCACATGAAATGCTTAATAAATGAAGTTGATGAAGCATGTAGGAATAAATGCTATTTATGACACAGCACTAAAGAAAGAAAAAAAGTGCAAATGAGGCAAAAGACAAGAGATTCCAGTTCAGTATAGGCACCTCCTTGACAACATTGACAGAATGTAGTAAATAACAGAGTTGGCTGTCAAGCTGAGCAGAAAAAAACATGATTCATAAACCATGAAAAGAGGTAACAAGGCAAAGAGTAGGACTGGGTCAGAATTTCTTCTCAAAGAGAGAAAAGTTTCCAAGGTGAAGCCACATTTGTTCTTTTAAATTAAAATTAAATATTTCTAAGAAAAATTGACCAAGCAGGGGTCATTTTTAATTAAAAAAAAAAGCAAAAACAGATCTCTTAACCTTTCCAAATCCATCTCAGGCTCCCTTTCCAACAATGCCCTTAATAATCTCTCTCACCTCCACCAATGGAAGACTTCATCATTGCTTCTCTTCAGTGTAGTACCCTACACTGACTTATCACACTTGATTATATGTGTTAATGTCACCGTCTTCCTTGATAGTTTTTAAGTTCCTTAAAAGCTGTGCCTTAAAAGTCTTTTTAATGTGTACTCCCTGTGCCTACCAAAATACAGAACATTCACAATAAATGTCTATTTCATGGCATATAAGAAGGAGGCTTGACTTAGGTTGGTACAAGGGAATTTAGCAAATATTTGAAGCATGTGATGCTGCTCCCTTTTGGTGTCCATAGCAATAAACTTTATATATATATATATATATTTTTTTTTTTTTTCCTTTGAACAAGGTTTAGAGAATCCTCTTTAACACAGGCAGATACTATCTGTCATGAGAACCTGGCTAGAAAATGAAAGCAGTTTCACAGGGCAGCCACAATAGGTCAGCACTGCAGAAACAGCTTGGCTGAGCATGGCTGCATGATCGTGCATCCTTAGCCTGCTGCTGCTGCTAAGTTGCTTCAGTCGTGTCTGACTCTGTGCGATCCCATAGCATAAGGGTCTCAATTCATGTTAAGACCAGCAATATACCCATGTAAGTAGGTTCATAGAAAACAGAATATTGAAGCTTAAGAGAAAAGAAAAAATAGAAATTTTGGATAAAAATATTTGTTGTTACTCCTGTGAGGGTTTTAGAAGTTTAGAGTAAGTTTACATCAGGATTAATGAAGTTTTATTTTTTTCTACCCCTAGCATTTAGAAAGTTATATCTTCTTTTCTCTAATTCTGCTTTACTACTGTCCTGATTTAGAAATTTATAAGAGAGAATAAGGGGATGGCCAGCAATCTGTGCCCATCAGGGAACCATTTCCAAACCAGAACATACATTTCAGGTCTGCCAATATAAACACTTAATGAAGGAAATCTGCTGAAATGCCGGGCAAGACTTATGTGTGTTTTTTCCTACCTTCGGTGTACAAGATCAATGATGGCAATCAATCAACTACTTGGAAGGATTGATCTTTGTAATTGTGAAATTGAATAGTAAGCAAAATGAAGGCATGGAAGGCTAAAAATAAGGCTTCCCTTAAACTTTCAGAATTTAGGTCTTAAAACACAGCTTTTGTGTTGACAGATTCGCCAACTTTTCTTCACTTTCTTCACATTGAGAGACAGTGTTAGCCTTACTTACTTTGTGCTTAAAATATCTCAGCCTTTCTGAGTGCAGGGTTAACATCTCTATGTCAAAATTATAGCTGTTATGAGCCTCTCCAATGCTCTTTAAAGGAAACAAACACTTATACATCCTACCTCCAATAAAAAAAAATGTATTGGTCTCTTAATCCATTGGGTTTGTTTGTTACAGGTTTATAATCTTTTCCAAGGCTTCCCTGGTGGCTCAGACAGTAAGGAGTCTGCCCAGAATGCAGGAGACCTGGATTCAATCTCTGGCTTGGGAAGATCCCCTGGAGAAGGAAATGGCAAACCACTCCAGTAGTCTTGCCTGGAAAATCCCATGGACGGAGGACCCTGGTGGGCTACAGTTCATGAGGTCATAGAGTCAGACATGACTGAGCGATTAATACACACAGTCTTTGTTAATCAGAACAACTTTGTTTTAAAGAGTGACTATTTGTGCCTCCTCTGTGAAAAAGAAGTCAGTTGGAAATAAGCAGCAGAAATGATAGTTGGTTACTTTGGTTTCAAATGATCCAAGTTAAATGAACCCAAATGTTCTGCTCAGTTAGGCAGTATCCTGATAATCAGATTTAACTTTATCAACTCAGAGGTCTTTGAAGTGTTGTGCTTTTTACCCCCTGCCATGTTGTAGCATACAGATTTTTTTGTTTTTAGAGTTGGAGGCTTTCATATTACACACTAGGTTTGAACAATTATAAACATCAGGATTTAAAAGAAGGCCCTCATTTGTGTGTTTCAATTTAAGTTTATCATTCACCATTTCATTATCACTATGCTATGTGCTTAAATAATAGAATGAGAAGCATTATAAGAAAATATCTGTTGAAGTGGAAGGCTGCATTCAAGCAAGAATCTCTTAAGCTGTTTGAATATGGGTGTGTGTGTGTGTGTGTGTGTGTGTGTGTATGTGTCTGTGTGTTTCAATATATGTTCTTTTTCAGTTCTTTTCCATTATAGGTTATTATAAGATATGGAATACAGTTCCCTGTGCTATATAGTAGGTCCTTGTTGTTTATCTATTTTATATATAGTAGTGTGTATCTGTTAATCCTAAGCTTTCTCTGAATTATCGAAATAACTTGTCCCTATCATCTATTCCTCTCCTACTGTTATGAAGAGCCTATTGATAAGCTGTCTACCATATGGAATGGTGTCCTACATGTATGAAGCACCCATCTTGTAACTAATATGTACCAGACCATAAAATAGGCTCTTTACATAATTCTGCTTTATAGGTAAGGACATCAAGATTAGAGAGATTAAGGAACTTGCTCAGATGCCATAGATTTCATGGGGCAGGAAATTCAAGATAAGGTGTTTCCACTATTCTCTCCCAAGAGCTTATAATTTAATGAGGAAGACAAATAGGAAAATTATACTTCCTAATATCTGAACATTATATTCATCATTTGTAATACTATGATAAATTTATCCCACAAGTTTGTCATAAAGATTAAATAAAAATGTGTATGAAAAGGATGATTTATATTTGTTATGTATATATATATAATCAGGCAGAGGATTTAAATGCCTTGTCTAATGTACAAATTCCTGATATAATTGGATTCTTCTTTCAAAATGATATATCTCTTTACTCACCATACTATTAATGAGCAAAGCAATTAATTTCTCCTATCCTTCCCTTTGAGGTGACTCATAAGGAACACTGAAGGCAGCTGTCTAATTCTTACAACTCAAAACATTTTGTACTAAGTTTAGCCACATAGTCTAGTATAATTATGGCAGGATGTAAGGTCCTATGTGAGGCTGTGAGATTCCTGAAGCAGAAGCTAAGCCTTATCCTTCTGGCTGTTATAGTCCATTAATACAGGTTCTGAAACATTGAACAGGTGTGTGTCCAATATGTCAGTATCTCCCATGATGATTCACATGAATAGAATCAATCAAATTATAGCAACTAGAAGTATTATTAAGGCAGAGAATTTCAGAAGAAGGAACATTAGGCAGGAGGGGACATATTCTAAGCTCTAGTCTAAATTTGTATCTCAACACAGCTGCTGACTTGCTGTGAGATCTTGCACAACTCACTGACACTTTCTTGAATTTATACCTTGTTGATCTATCAAATAAATATAAAAATATCTGCCTACCCATTTCAAATAAAGTTATAAATAATATTAAAGTGTTTTAGAGTTAGAAATGACTCCAAATATTTCTTCCTTTCTAATACAACCCCATTTAATGCTGCCATCCAAAAATATTGAGTTGACAAAATAGACAAACTTATAGCTATTGAACTAAGGTTTCCTGCTTCTCATCCCAGCCCTATGTTTACCATATTATCCCATCAGGAAAAAATTACATGTTAATGAGTACAATCTGCTATACCTCATATTTGGAATATAGTCTAGAATTGACAAAACAATTGGATAATTTCCAATAACCCTCCAGGATAAATATCCTCATTCTGAAATTTTATAGGAAATAACATAGACTCAGGAAATTTACTGATAGAATGACTTAGCCAAAGTCACACCACTTGCAAGAGGCCAAGCCAGTACCTGGGCTCAGCATCCTGTCTTTACACTTTGCTCTACTTTGAACAGCTGTTGAAGTACTTGCTGAATACCATGGTTGTGTTATGTTCTAATTAAATGAGCTAATCTTTATATTGCTTCCAATAACATTTAATGGTTATATTTTCTTATTTTTTCTTTTATGGATCCTAATTTTCACTATTGAGAGTACTTTCATTACTTGTAAACCAGGAAATTAATCTATTTTTATCCTACTTAGAAAAATGCTGTACCCTTAGTGAAAGACAGCACAGAGGATTCATAAACAGATAAATTGGTCAACTTTACCTTACATATTTTTTCCAAATTCATTCAATGTAATATACAACATTTATAATTCTAGACAGTTATGCGTGTGCATGCATGCTAAGTCATTTCAGCTGTGTCCGACTCTTCACGACCCCATGGACTATAGGCCACCAGGCTCTTCTGTCCATGGGATTCTCCAGCCAAGAACACTGGAATGGGTTGCTATGCCCTCCTTCAGGGATCTTCCCAACCCAGCGATCGAACCCTCATCTCTCATGTCTCCTGCATTGGTAGGTGGGTTCTTTACCACAAGCACCACCTGGGAAACCCAGACAGTCGTATATTAGAAGGATATAATACTGCAAGTAAAATAGAAAGACAATACTTAACCCACCTTAAGGTAGATAAAACTTGTGGAAATCTCAGTAAAACTTTCTAAATTGAATTAGACAAAAAGTAGAAACCTTTTGAATTTTAAGTTACAAATTAGGTCTAGAAGGTGAAATCTGGTAGGTTGAAGTGAGTGAGTGAAAGTTGCTCAGTTGTGTCCAACTCTTTGCTACCCCATGGACTATGCAGTCCATGGAATTCTCTGGGCCAAAATACTGGAGTGGGTAGTCTTTCCCTTCTCTAGGAGATCTTCCCAACCCAGAGATTGAACCCAGGTCTCCCTCATTGTGGGCGGATTCTTTACCAATTGAGCCACATGGGAAACTCAAGAATACTGGAGTGGGTAGTCCTTCCCTTCTCCAGGGGATCGTCCCAACACAGGAATCGAACCAGGGTCTCCTGCATTGCAGGCGGATTCTTTACCAACTCAGCTACCAGGGAAGCTCAGGTTTAAGGAAAATTTGTCTCTTAGTGGCTAAGTTCATTGTATAAGGTAAATGGCTGTTCAGATACTTGGTAAAAGTGTGTGAGAATATTTGTTTATACACGTCAGTTATATACCAAGAAAACTATATGTGAACTCTGTTTTTCTAAAATAAACTCTGGTAAACAGAAATAACTTTTGTCAAGTTTCAGGCATACTTAGTGATATAGTGCAGTCGCTCAGTCGTGTCTGACTCTTTGCGACCCCATGGACTGTAGCCCACCAGGCTCCTCTGTCCATGGGATACTTATGTAGCCTGTATTACCTTAAGACATACTAGGTGAATCAAGAAACAGGTGAGGTCTTCATAATATACAGAATCCTAGTATTTAGTAATACAAAAAGAAGAAGAAAAAAACAGCAATTAATATGGACAAAACATTATATTTTATTATAACCTAGAAAAAGACACTGAATATTGTGACCACTTGATGCTAACTTCCAACATACTGAAATTAATGATGCATATAGTTTCTCTGATAGATACAATAGTATTATAATTATTGTTGGTCTAATCAGAATTTCAAAATTAAACTATTTTGTATGATATTATTGCTTGAATATTTTCTCTCAGGAATGTTAATCTACATAATGAGGATGAGGCTCATTCAATCAGTTGAAGACCTTTAGAGAAATGGTTGAAGTTTCCTAAAGAAGAAGGAATTTTCAGGATTACAACATAGAAACTGCCTAAGTTTCCAACATTCTGTCCTGGTGGAATTCAAACTTCATCCTGCCAATCTGATCTACAAATTTTGAATTTATCAGTCCCCACCATTACAGACATGAGATAATTCCTTAAAATGAACCTTTCTCTCTCTCTCTCACCTGCTATCTCATCTCTTTTCTCTCTCTCTCTCTCTCTCTCTCTATATATATATATATATATACACACATATACACACACACACTACATACTGTATAGTGTATGCTACACTATAACACACATATACAAAACCTATTTTGTCTCTCTGGAGTGCCCTAACTAATACACTCTTCTACCCATATTTCCCCAAACCTATGAATTTTTAACTTTTTAAACTATAAAGCACTCTAAATCCTTATGAAAGAAGATGAGTGACATATTAATAAGTAAAAATATAATAATGTAACACACATGAATATTTTAGGCATACCAAAATATGCCTCTCACAGAATTCCAAAAGCAAAAATAATACCCAGGGCAAAATGCATCTAGCAAATGTAGAATTCAAGCCTGAAACAATAAAATGGATAGGGTCCGAATAGGTAAAGAAATAAAATAAGACAGTGTTGCAAGTAAACAGAATACATAGAATCAGGTTTGCTAGCATACTTAGCAAACATTCAGCAAGGCAAAAGTGAGCTGCTCCATAGGAATTCATGATTTCTTTGGAGGGGGAGTTAAAGGAGATTAAGTATTATTAGTACTACATAATCATATTTCTTCAGCCAAAAATATTTCATATTCACCCAGTGTTTGGTGCATACCCAGCAAGCATTTGCTGCCACTTCAATGGCACAGGTTGATTTCATTGTGCTACATGTGATTTCTGCTGAGGGTATAGGTCTGAAATCCAGCCTGTGTAAGCTGCCCAAGCTGGGCTGCAAGCCCTAGGATGGAAGGGAACCCCTTCTAATTCCCCCCGAGTTTCTGAGGTGCCAGAGGTGACCCTGACACAAATATGCCCTCCAGATTATTTCTTATCTTTTACTTCAAAAATGAATATCTCAGTTCCTATTCTCTTCATCTGACTTTCTCAAAGTATGAAATAAATCTTATTTATGAGCTACATTGGCAATGCTGTTACAATGCTTAAGCTTTAACAAGTAAGGTCATCTTCTATTAAACATGCCCATATAGCGATTAGTAAGAAGACTGTCTCAGTCTGTTTGGGCTGCTATGACAAAATACCACGGACTAAAAGGCATAGGAGGGCCGAGAGGAGCTACTCCACATTCAAGGTCAGGAGAGGCGGCTGTGAGGCGATACCCCTCCTACAAGGTAAGGAGCAGCAGCTGCACTTTGCTGGAGCAGCATAAAGAGATATCCCACGTCCAAGGTAAGAGAAACCCAAGTAAGACGGTAGGTGTTGTGAGAGGCAACAGAGGGCAGACACACTGAAACCATACTCACAGAAACTAATCAATCTAATCACAGTAGGACCACAGCCTTGTCTAACTCAATGAAACTAAGCCATGCCCATGGGGCCACCCAAGATACGTGGGTCATGGTGGACAGGTCTGACAGAACGTGGTCCACTGGAGAAGGGAATGGCAAACCGCTTCAACATTCTTGCCTTGAGAACCCCATGAACAGTATGAAAAGGCAAAAGAGGAACTCCCCAAGTTGGTAGGTGCCCAATATGCTACTAGAGATCCATGGAGAAATAACTCCAGAAAGAATGAAGGCATGGAGCCAAAGCAAAAACAATACCCAGTTGTGGATGTGACTGGTGATAGAAGCAAGGTCTGATGTTGTAAAGAGCAATATTGCATAGGAACCTGGAATGTCAGGTTCATGAATCAAGGCAAATTAGAGTGGTCAAACAGGAGATGGCAAGAGTGAACATCAAAATTCTAGGAATCAACGAACTAAAATGGACTGGAAAGGGTGACTTTAACTCAGATGACCATTATATCTACTACTGTGGGCAGGAATCCCTTAGAAGAAATGGAGTAGCCATCATGGTCAATAACAGAGTCCGAAATGCAGTACTTGGATGCAAACTCAAAAACGACAGAATGATCTCTGTTTGTTTCTAAGGCAAGCCATTCAATATCACAGTAATCCAAGTCTATGCCCCAACCAGTAAGGCTGAAGGAGCTGAGGTTGAATGGTTCTATGAAGACCTACAAGACCTTTTAGAACTAACACCCAAAAAAGATGTCCTTTTCATTATAGGAGACTGGAATGCAAAAGTAGGAAGTCAAGAAACACCTGGGGTAACAGGCAAATTTGGCCTTGGAATACAGAATGAAGCAGGGCAAAGGTGAATAGAGTTTTACCAAGAGAATGCACTGGTCATAGCAAACACCCTCTTCCAACAACACAAGAGAAGACTCTACATGTGGACATCACCAGATGGTCAACACTGGAATCAGATTGATTATCTTCTTTTGCAGCCAAAGACGGAGAAGCTCTATACAGTCAGCAAAAATAAGACTGGGAGCTGACTGTGGCTCAGATCATGAACTCCATATTGCCAAATTCAGACTTAAATTGAAGAAAGTAGGTAAAACTACTAGATTATTCAGGTATGACCTAAATCAAATCCCTTATGATAATATAGTGGAAGTGAGAAATAGATTTAAGGGACTAGATCTG
>NW_011494834.1:2627262-2628829 GCF_000754665.1 Bison bison bison
ACAGGGATTAAGACCATCCCCATGGAAAAGAAGTGCAAAAAAGCAAAATGACTGTCTGGGGAGGCCTTACAAATAGCTGTGAAAAGAAGAGAAGTGAAAAGCAAAGGAGAAAAGGAAAGATATAAGCATCTGAATGGAGAGATCCAAAGAGTAGCAAGGAGACATAAGAAAGCCTTCCTCAGTGATCAATGCAAAGAAATAGAGGAAAACAACAGAATGGGAAAGACTAGCAATCTCTTCAAGAAAATTAGAGATACCAAGGGAACATTTCATGCAAAGATGGGCCCGATAAAGGACAAAAATGGTATGGACCTAACAGAAGCAGAAGATATTAAGAAGAGGTGGCAAGAATACATAGAAGAACTGTACAAAAAAGATCTTCATGACTCAGGTAATCACGATGGTGTGATCACTGACCTAGAGTCAGACATCCTGGATGTGAAGTCAAGTGGGCCTTTGAAAGCGTCACTACGAACAAAGCTAGTGGAGGTGATGGAATGCCAGTTGAGCTATTTCAAATCCTGAAAGATGATGGTGAGAAAGTGCTGCACTCAATATGCCAGCAAATTTGTAAAACTCAGCAGTGGTCACAGGACTGGAAAAGGTCAGTTTTCATTACAATCCCAAAGAATGGCAATGCCAAAGAATGCTCCAACTACTGCACAATTGCACTCATCTCACACGCTAGTAAAGTAATGCTCAAAATTCTCCAAGCAAGCCTTCAGCAATATGTGAACTGTGAACTTCCTGATGTTCAAGCTAGTTTTAGAAAAGGCAGAGGAATCAGAGATCAAATTGCCAACATCCTCTGGATCATTGAGAAAGCAATAAAGTTCCAGAAAAACATCTATTTCTGCTTTATTGACTATGCCAAAGCCTTTGACTGTGTGGATTACAATAAACTGGAAAATTTTGAAAGAGGTGGGAGTACTAGACCACCTGACTGGCCTCTTGAGAAACCTATATGCAGGTCAGGAAGCAACAGTTAGAACTGGACATGGAACAACAGACTGGTTCCAAATAGGAAAAGGAGTATGTCAAAGCCGTATATTGTCATTGTGCTTATTTAACTTATATGCAGAGTACATCATGAGAAATGCTGGGCTGGAAGAAGCACAAGCTAGAATCAGGATTGCCAGGAGAAATACCAATAACCTCAGATATGCAGATGACACCACCCTTATGTCAGAAAGTTGAAGAGGTACTAAAAAGCCTCTTGATGAAAGTGAAAGAGGAGAGTGAAAAAGTTGGCTTAAAGCTCAACGTTCAGAAAACGAAGATCATGGCATCTGGTCCCATCACTTCATGGGAAATAGATATGAAACAGTGGAAACAGTGTCAGACTTTATTTTTGGGGGGCTCCAAAATCACTGCAGATGGTGATTGCAGCCCTGAAATTAAAAGACGTTTACTCCTTAGAAAGTAAGTTATGACCAACCTAGATAGCATATTCAAAATCAGAGACATTACTTTGCCAACAAAGGTCCATCTAGTCAAGGCTATGGTTTTTCCAGTGGTCATGTATAGATGTGAGAGTTGGAGTATAAAGAAAGCTGAGCGCCAAATA
>NW_011494834.1:2628929-2629122 GCF_000754665.1 Bison bison bison
ACCTAAATCAAATCCCTTATGATAATATAGTGGAAGTGAGAAATAGATTTAAGGGACTAGATCTGATAGAGTGCCTGATGAACTATGGAATGAGGTTTGTGACATTGTATAGGATACAGGGATTAAGACCATCCCCATGGAAAAGAAGTGCAAAAAAGCAAAATGACTGTCTGGGGAGGCCTTACAAATAGCT
>NW_011494834.1:2629222-2635644 GCF_000754665.1 Bison bison bison
ATAGATGTGAGAGTTGGAGTATAAAGAAAGCTGAGCGCCAAATAATTGATGCTTTTGAACTGTGATGTTGGAGAAGACTCTTGAGAATCCCTTGGACTGCAAGGATATCCAACCAGTCCATTCTAAAGGGGATCAGTCCTGGTTGTTCATTGGAAGGACTGGCGCTAAAGCTGGAACTCCAGTACTTTGGCCACCTCATGCAAAGAGTTGACTCGTTGGAAAAGACTGTGATGCTGGGAGGGATTGGGGGCAGGAGGAGAAGGGAACAACAGAGGATGACATGGCTGGATGGACATGAGTTTGGGTGAACTCCGGGAGTTGGTGATGGACAGGGAGGCCTGGTGTGCTGCAATTCATACAGTCACAAACAGTCAGACATGACTGAGCGATTGAACTGAACTGAACTGAAAAGGCTTATAAATTTTAACTCTAACAGTTCTAGAGGCTTGCAGTACAGATCAGGGCCCTCTTCCCAGTTAAAAATTTCTCCTTGTGTCTTCACATGGCAGAAGAAGTGAGCTGGTTCTCTGGGGTCTAAAAGTAAAATAAAAATAAAGGTACTTCCCCAAAGCCCCACCTCCTGTACCATCACATTGGGCCATCAGGATTTTAACATACGAATTTCAGTGAGATACAACATTCAAAACGTAGCAATAGGTAAATTTGTTCCATGTTGCTACTTGTGTGGTTTAGATTAACTAACCTTTCTACTTTTTTAGTACTCTTTATCTCTTATTCCTATATCCCTTTAAAGAAGGAAAGACTCAGTTCCAGTACTTCATATAAGCTTAAGGAAGAACGAAAAACTAAACAAAACTCTTTCTTGTTCTTTTAAAAACTCTTTTTCTTTATAATTGAAATTATTCTCACTCAAGGTCATTAGCTACAACCAAATCACATTACCCTCAAACTTTTGAAATAATCTTATAGTATTTCATAATATTTGGAAATCGAGAGTGTATTTCTCACCAAGTGAGGTTAAATTAGTAAGGGGAATGGCATTTGCCAAGTGCCTAAAATATGAAGATCAGTATATTTTAACTTGCTGAAAACACATCAAAATTATGGTTACATTTAACACACACAGTCACTTATTCTAGCTGAAGTTTTAAAAAGCTTGCTGCCTAAACTTAATACTTCAATTCAATTTACCAATATATTTTGGGTGATTACTGTGTACCATACCCCATAGTAAAACTGAGGCACTCCTATAAAAAATGCTTTGAACAGAAGCAACAATGAATACAAAGTCATGCAATCCTGGCTTGGTGTAGGCTGGACTTTGGATGCCATACTCTCCATCATAGGCATTTCTGAGCAGCATGCACCTTTCCATTCTTCTTACTAATAGGATGCACACATAGGTCAAATGGGAATCCCAGAATCTTTCATAGAGATGTGTTTTGTTTATTCACTTAAAATGAATGACCACATACCTTCCACGGTATATTTACCTGGTTTTTGAAATGACATAAATGTAAATCTGAGGTGTAAAGGGTCCCCCCAAAATGCAATCTGTTTTGAGGTAAAACTTTGTTACTAACCACATTTTCCCTATGACATATTTCTTCAAAGTAAAAACTGCTGCTGCTGCTAAGTCACTTCAGTCGTGTCTGACTCTGTGTGACCCCATAGACGGCAGCCCACCAGGCTCCCCATCCCTGGGGTTCTCCAGGCAAGAACATTGGAGTGGGTTGCCATTTCCTTCTCCAATGCATGAAAGTGAAAAGTGAAAGTGAAGTTGCTCAGTCGTGTCCAGCCCTCAGCGACCCCATGGATTGCAGCCTACCAGGCTCCTCCATCCATGGGATTTTCCAGGCAGGAATACTGGAGTGGGGTGCCATTCTAATTTTTATCTAATATATATATGCATATGTACATATATGTGTAAGCCATGTGATAACTGATTATGTCATCATCATTTTTATTACTTAGTGATATGAAATGTTGAGAAAGGTCCTACAAGTGATTTCCAAGATGGGTAGCTTTTAAGGTTTAAGTTAGTTATGGGAACTTCCAAATTTATATTCTTATAAATGAATTTTTAAAGTCAATGGAAGAATAGCTATTCTGTACTGTGAGAAGAGTGATAAGAAAAGCATAAGAGGATTAACTATAATGACCTTAAAATTGAAAAGAGAGTGAGCAACACAGAAAAAGGTGGTAAAATAAAAAAAAAAAAAAAGTTTAGTAGAGACCAGGAAGCTAAAAATAATTCAGCTCTTAATCTATCATCTATTTTTACTACATCTGAACCCTGTAAAGCAGCCAGATCCTTACAAAGATGCATGCATGTGCACACACACACACACACAAGCACAGGCACACGCCCAATTTGTTATTTATGTTCACACATGTGCCAGATGTTGCAGGCTACAGAAGATTCTAAATAACTTGCCTCATGGAAACAGAAGGCCATTTTTGACATATGTTTTGAACAAAGCTATACATATCTTGTTACTCATATTTCTTCCACACACCTAAAACTCTATTGCCCATGAAGTAAAGTTCAAAGCTCTAGGTCATTTGCCGTTTGGCACTTATTTACCTCTCAGCTTCTTTTCTAAATTATTCTTTCTTCCTTCACTAAGCAGAGGTTCTATACTCCAGGTAGAAATAATATCTCACTAAGTTATTATTAGGATTAAATAAGACTACATATATAAAGATATATACATATACACCAGTGCAGTGCATATAGTAAGAAAATCAAGATATTTACTAGTATCAATGACAATACCTCCATGTAGTATTGTTTACACATTCCAAGAACTATGCTCATGATTCTATGTGCATGGTTAACTGGTGTGGTTCCCTGAGGTTGAAATATGAAATGAAGTAACCCTGTTAGATCACAAGTGACATAAGCATCTTACATAAACCTTACATAAATTACACACATTAAATACAGTTGTGTGATATATGTATGTGTATAGGTCAGCTTTATTTCTGTTTTATTCAGCTTTATTTCTGCTTTATTGACTATGCCAGAGCCTTTGACTGTGTGGATCACGATAAACTCTGGAAAATTCTTCAAGAGATGGGAATACCAGACCACCTGACTGGCCTCTTTGAGAAATCTGTATGCAGGTCAGGAAGCAACAGTTAGAACTGGACATGAAACAACAGACTGGTTCCATGAAAAGGAGTATGTCACCCTGCTTATTTAACTTATATGCAGAGTACATCATGAGAAACGCTGGGCTGGATGAAGCACAAGCTGGAATCAAGATTGCTGGGAGAAATATCAATAACCTCAGATATGCAGATGACACCACCCTTATGGCAGAAAGTGAAGAGGAACTCAAAAGCCTCTTGATGAAAGTGAAAGAGGAGAGTGAGAAAGTTGGCTTAAAGCTCAACATTCAGAAAACTATGATCATGGCATCCAGTCCCATCACTTCATGGGAAATAGATGGGGAAACAGTGGAAACAGTGGCAGACTTTATTTTCGGGGATCCAAAATCACTGCAGATGGTGATTACAGCCATGAAATTAAAAGACGCTTGCTCCTTGAAAGGAAAGTTAGGACCAAAGTAGACAGCATGTTAAAAAGCAGAGACATAACTTTGCCAAAAAAGTTCCATCTAGTCAAGGCTATGGTTTTTCCAGTAGTCATGTATGGCTGTGAGAGTTGGACTATAAAGACAGCTGAGTGCCGAAGAATTGATGCTTTTGAACTGTGGTGTTGAAGACTCTTGAGAATCCCTTGGACTGCAATGAGATCCAACCAGTCCATCTTAAAGGAGTTAGTCCTGAGTGTTCATTGGAAGGACTGATGTTGAAGCTGAAGCTCCAATACTTTGGCCACGTGATGTGAAGAGCTGACTTGTTTGAAAAGACTCTGATGCTGGGAAAGATTGAACGTGGGAGGAGAAATGGACAACAGAGATGAGATGGTTGGATGGCATCACCGACTCGATGGACATGAGTTTGAGTAAACTCTGGGAGTTGGTGATGGACAGGGAGGCCTGGCGTGCTGCAGTCCATGGGGTCGCAAAGAGTCGTACATGATTGAGTGACTGGACTGAACTGAACTGAACTGATAGCTTAGCAGTAGAGAACCCATCTGCCAATGCAGGAAACATGGGTTTGATTCTTGGGTCAGAAAGATCCCCTGAAGATGGAAATGGCAACCCACTCCAGTATTCTTCCCTGGGAAATCCCATGGACAGAGGACTCTGGCAGGCAACAGTCTATGGGTTGGAGTCAGACATGACTTAACAACTAAACAACAACAATGACAACAATATATGTAAATAACAACTATATATATATATATATATAATGTTATTTTGATCCTGTTTCCAGGCCCTGGCTACATACCCATCAGTTCCCTTCTTGAATAGCTGATTAAGTACACTTCCCAAGCTCTTCCATTAACAGACTTTTATACCCTGGGTTAAGATGTTCCAGCTCTAATTGCCCCAGGGTCAGGATATCACACAACTATAACGTTCCTGCTTCTGCTGACTATATTCTAATTAGCCAACCTTCAGGAAGTCTGATAAACTTAGCCTACACCACCCCATTTGAAAAACCTAAGTTGCCCCATTCCAGCTTGCCAAGTTCCAGCTTGCTGTTGTAACCCCTGCATGATTCTGCTTAGCAGCCTTCTTTCTTTCAAATCTATAAGTAGCAGAGTCTGCCTTTCATCTGCCCAGTGTCAAGGTGTATCCCAGCATAAAAAAAAAAAAAAAATTCTAAATCTTATCAACTCATCTAGTATTTTCAATTGCTAAAAATAGATCAGTAAAGAAATACATAATAAAGAAGAACATAAAAGAAAGAGACAAGGAAAGAAAAAAGACATTGAAAGAAAGGAGAATAAAAGATTAAAGTTATTAAAACAGGCTTTTCATTTATATAAAACTTTGGTGCATTTTACCTCTACAGATCTTTAGTTATGTTTCATAAGTATCAGTGATGATTTTGGCTCAAAAATCCTAACAGACACCAGGCATCAAAAATTTTTCTGAGTTAATTAATTCAATCTTTATTACTCAGTCTTCTTATGACCCACAGTATATTTAAGCAAAACTGTGAAATGGTGTAGTCTATGATCAGCTGTACAAAATAAACATATAGTTTGTGCCTGGGAAAAGAATTTATTTGGTATTTAAAATTTTCACTATTGAGAACATATGTAAGATCAGATCAGATCAGTCGCTCAGTCAAGGTGGTATTCAAATAAAGGAGACATAACCAAAGACAGCCTAAGGAATCCTGCCACTGTTTATTGCTTCCTTTATGTTTTACAAGAAGGAAAATTCTGACATAAACCTTTATTGCAATAGCTATTTCAGGGGACATTGTGTTAACCTTATATATCTCAGACTTTAAGCCCTTTCATAAAGTAAGGTCTATAAAGTCAAGATCTTTGAACAATCCTGATGCATCGTGAGTGACAGTGATTGTATGTTGAATGAATGAATGAATCACAGATGTTAGCTTCATTCACTTTGTATGATAACCTGATGAATTAGAAAACTTTGAGAATATAGTATAGATAGTTAATTTTTAAAACTGGATGTAGAATTAAAGATTATTGATTCCCAGTAGGAAACAAGCAATGAATCAGCATAATTAATAAACAATCTTAATAGGGACCCATCTTCCCTCGCTGGGAACCATGGAAACCATTAGGTACAAAAAACAAAATTAATGCCTTTCAGAAGTCTCTTCTAAAGCAAATTAGGAATCTGATGATGTGAACTGTGAAATAAGCATCACTGCAACACCTTGCATTTATGTAAATAAGCATTTTGGAGACAACTCCATTGTTTCTCCAATTAGTAAAGAGATTCCTGGGACAACAGGTTGAAATAGGCTCATTTATTGCTACAGAAACTTTCTTCATTCTGTTTCTATAGACTCTTTAATTTATATTTTGATTTTTTTCCTCAACTGGCTTTCAAACAATGTAGAAGATAGCATTCTAGGTTTTTGTGGGGAAAGTATCAAGATCAAAAGAACATGGTCAAACGACAAGGAGTGTTCACTGGAAATACCCCTATTGAGGTCTTTCACTGTTACAGAACCATCTACAGACCATGTTCTTTTCATTAGACATTTAATATACTCTTGAAAGTTTTTCATGGCTGCAATCATCTGCAGTGATTTTGGACCCCCAAAAATAAAGTCTGACACTTTTCCCCACTGTTTCCCCATCTATTTCCCATGAAGTGATGGGACCAGATTCCATGATCTTAGTTTTCTGAATGTTGACCTTTTAGCCAACATTTTCACTCTCCTTTTTCATTTTCATCAAGAGGCTTTTTAGTTCCTCTTCACTTTCTGCCATAAGGGTGGTGTAATTTGCATATCTGACGTTATTGATATTTCTCCTGGCAATCTTGATTCCAGCTTGTGCTTCTTTCAGCCCAGCGTTTCTCATGATGTACTCTGCATAGAAGTTAATA
>NW_011494834.1:2635744-2644755 GCF_000754665.1 Bison bison bison
TAATAAGTAGGGTGACAATATACAGCCTTGACATACTCCTTTTTCTATTTGGAACCAGTCTGTTGTTCCATGTCCAGTTCTAACTGTTGCTTCCTGACCTGCATATAGGTTTCTCAAGAGGCCAGTCAGGTGGTCTGGTATTCCCATCTCTTTCAGAATTTTCCACAATTGATTGTGATCCACAGAGTCAAAGGCTTTGGCATAGTCAATAAAGCAGAAATAGATGTTTTTCTGGAACTCTCTTGCTTTTTAGATGATCCAGTGGATGTTGGTAATTTGATCTTTGGTTCCTCTGCCTTTCCTAAAACCAGCTTGAACATCTGGAAGTTCACAGTTCATGAATTGCTGAAGCCTGGCTTGGGGAATTTTGAGCATTACTTTACTAGCGTGTGAGATAAGTGCAATTGTGCTGTGGTTTGAACATTCTTTGGCATTGCCTTTCTTTGGGCTGCAAGGAGATCCAACGAGTCCATTCTAAAGGAGATCAGTCCTGGGTGTTCTTTGGAAGGACTGATGCCAAAGCTGAAGCTCCAATACTTTGGCCACCTCATGAGAAGAGTTGACTCATTGGAAAAGACTCTGATGCTGGGAGGGATTGGGGGCAGGAGGAGAAGGGGACGACAGAGAATGAGATGGCTGGATGGCATCACCGACTCAATGGATGTGAGTCTGAGTGAACTCCGGGAGTTGGTGATGGACAGGAAGGCCTGGCGTGGTGCAGTTCATGGGGTCGCAAAGAGTTGGGCATGACTGAGTGACTGAACTGAACTGAACTGAAAGCTTTTACCTCCCTTTTCTATGCCCAACCAAATACATCAATAATATGGCAAATCTTTTATTTCTACAAAATTGATAAGCACATGCTAAAGAAATGCTTCATTGCAATGGGTTGTTGCACTAGCCTAAGTGGTCTCTTCTCTCAGTCCTACTGCAGTCAATCTTGCATAGTATTTCTCTTGTCAGATTAATTTTCCTAAATTATTATCTTCATCATACCCTTTTCTTACTAAATTGTGTTTCTGTGACTCCCATTTTCAAAAGATCAAATTCTAAACTCCTTTCTTGACAGTGGGAAAGCCTGATATACCCTTAATTCTTTAACCACTTGTGGATAATGCTACCAGGTCTTAACAATGTCCTGTCTTGCACCCCTCTACCTGGTTCTTGCCTGGCTCCCAGACTCAGTTCAATTCTCTCTTCCTACATGGAATCTTCCCATTCCAATTCAGCTTCCCATGACCATGCTCTTTATTATGAAATTAAGGCTTACTTCAATATTGTACTACTTATTTGATCATTGTACTGTCTTTATTTCTAGTTTAATTTATTTCTGGCTCTATGTTTTGTCCCCTTATCATAGCCATTCCCTCTATACTTCTTTATTTGTGCCCTCTGATTGAAACTGTCAACTGCAAATTGGTACTTGCCATCTACTAATCCTTTTACAACCTAGAAGGATTAAATCCTGTGCTGCAGCAGTTGCTGAATTTCAACACCCCCTGAACAGAGTTCAAGGTAGAGAGCAGAAATGAGACATTTTGTGCTCTGGGAAAAGCTGGCAGAATAGGTCTTCAGGTAGTTAGATATTTTCAGGAGCCTAATTTTTGAGCCCAATTTTTGTATCTGTTCATATCTAGAAAAGGACTAAAATCCTTCATGGTGATGGCTGTTCCTCACGACTGAAGAAAGCTTCATGAGACTAGCAGAAAACTGGAAAAAAATATGTGCTTGATTGAATGTATTCCTCCTTCACCAAAATTACATATATACTGATCTCACCCCCCCACCCCCACGTCTCTTTGGAGCAGTTTATTAGAGCTATCTGAGATGTCTCCTGGGCTACAACCTTCATTTTGCCCCAAATAAAACTTAACTCACAACTCTCACTCTGTGTATTTTTTTAAGCCTACAGAATCAAGTGGAACAACATACACCTTTCCCACCAAATATAAAAGCCCCTCCATATCCCTGCCTCTTATTTGTAGAAAAGCTGAAATCTGCCTGTCCTCCCTGAATCACAAAAGAACTAGGTTCAAGCAGCTAATTATTACGACAGTAGAGTCACAGACTCACTATCTGATACATATTCCTGAGCTGTTTTGGAGATTTTATAACTGCCCTTAAAGGGGAAAAGCTAACTGCATGATGACCAGATTCAGCCATGACTTAAGCTACTCCAACTTGAACGGTACTGAAACCTATGGCTAGCACAGTTCCAAGAACTGGCCTGAAGAGAATGGAGTTAATGCTATTGCTCATAATAATCAGTCTTTATTAGTATCAAAATAATTGTAGTTTTCTCTGTCTGGAAATGTAAGTGGAAAACTAAAATTGTCAGCAAAGAGATGCATTAAGCCTATGTCCATATCTTTCACTCTAAATCCTTGATGCCCTTTCTCAGCATAAAGAAGTTACAGAAGATGGATCTTTGTCCCTAATCACATAGGAATGGAATGATATCTATCTGACGGAGTGTGTGTGTGTGGTGGGGGAGGGGGGGCGGGGGGTGAGGGAGGTGGACTTGTAAGCAGCTCTTTGCAGGAAACTGCACTTGGCAGGAAACCTCTTTTCTTGTCAAAACTGTATCGTAACTAACCTTGAACCAGGTACCCTCATGCTGCTCTGCTCACTTTTGGCCCAAGCACACTTTTCAAATATTTTGGTCACACAACATCTTGTCTAACCTGTGGGCTCTTTCCCGTGGATCAAAGAAGGAAAAAATGAAGAATGAGTGATTAACAAATGACGAGATCTCTTCCCCATCTTCCCCTTCAGTAGTCTCACAGACAAACTGTGTGAACAAACTGTGAACAAGACTACATCAAAGAAAGATCACAGCACGTCGACAAGCCTGCACACAGTGGGGGATGTTTCATGACTCTGACCCTTCACTTCAAGATTAACTGAGATTACTTCCCTTTTCCCTTTAAAAGCTTTTATGGCCAATCAGAATCTTTGGAGATAGTTTTGGATGACACTGTGTCCACCATCTCCCATATTGCCACCATTCTGATTTAAGGCAACTTTTTTTTCTACCAACATTTGTCTTTTACTTGGTATTGATTTTTGAGAGGTGAGTAGCCAGACCTAAGTTTGATAGCATGATAACCATTCAGTCTCACTTATGCCATTACTTTCATTCCAATAATTCATTAGCCTAAAAAGGTCCTCAAATGCAGTCATCCATTATCTACTCTCCCCCACATTTCTTTTATTGACTCTTTGTTTGCTATAACAACTTCCTTGTGTAGACCTTTAAATATTTTCCTGTCACATTTTTTTTCCTTGACTGATACAACCCAAATAATAGTTAAGAAAACAATTTGTCTACTCTGTATCTGTATTCTGCTCCATGCCGATATTCAAATAAACAAAAAATTTAGAAAATAAAATTACAAAAACTACGCTGATTTTAAAAGGTGATCTCAAATCTCAAATGTAATTCACATAGACTATACCTAACCATGGGCACCAGACTTCCCTGGTGGCTCAGACGGTAAAGAATCTGCCTGCCATGAGGGAGACCTGGGTTTCGATCCCTGGGAAGATTCCCTGGAGAAGGGTATGGCAAGCCACTCCAGTATTCTTGCCTGGAGAATCCCAATGGACAGAGGAGCCTGGTGGGCTACAGTCAATTGGATTGCAGAGTCAAACACGACTGAGCGACTAAGCACAACCTTGGACACCAACCATTTCTCCTATACCTCAACCATGTATTCTAGTCTTTTTTTCAAGAGCTATGTCTTTCTCCTCCTGTTAAATCTGGTCTTATGTTGGACATATGGTCTTATGCTAGACTTAAATAGTAATGTGGTAGAAGTGACTCTATGACAATTTATGGTCCATCTTATAAAAGTCTGTAAGGATGCTAAAGAAGCACAGTAGGGTACGAGTATCCACCGTAGCCTGTAGGATTAGGGAAAGTTCCTTGAAAAGGAGGATTTCATCTAAGGTCAAAATTAACTTGTGAGTTAAATTAGATTTAGGTAGTGAGGATGGTAATACTAGTAGAAACTAATATGTCCATTTCTAACAGAATAATATCAATCAACATTATAAATTTAAAAAAATATATCAAATATAGTACTACTACCTTCCTAGATGAGTTCCTAGATGAGGACTTACAGACCAGGTTAAAGTATCTTCATTTTGATAACTATAACATAGGTTTGAGCCATCCTAAAAAAATAAAAATAAAAAATAGGAACCTGACTTCTAAATACCTGAGAAAGGGCATTAACTAATAAAATTTTCCCTTGTATAAAGTAAGAGCTGTAATTGAAAATAAAACTCCACTTCTAATTTAGGATGCCCATATTTAGCTCTGTATAGTTGTTTTTCCATCTCTAGTTTGCTTAGATGTTCATAAGTTATGAAAACAAGACTTAATACTCATTTGACAATGAAGAACAAATCATGATTAGGCAATAATAATTAATATGGATATTTATCACTAAAAACTAGACAGGTATTATATTGAAAAGAATCCCCAAGGGAAAAAAAGGCAGAAAGTTAAAGTGGTTGTCTGAGGAGGCCTTACAGATAGCTGAGAAAAGAAGAGAAGCTAAAGGCAAAAGAGAAAAGGAAAGATATACCCATCTGAATGCATAGTTCGAAAGAATAGCAAAGGGAAATAAGAAAGCCTTCCTATGTGAACAACGCAAAGAAATAGAGGAAAATAATAGAATGGGAAAAACTAGAGATCTCTTCAAGAAAATTAGAGATACAAAAGGAGCATTTCATGCAAAGATGGACACAATAAAGAACAGAAATGGTATGGACCTAACAGAAGTAGAAGATATTAAGAAGAGGTTGCAAGAATACACAGAAGACTATACAAAAGAGATACTAATGACCCGGATAACCATGATGGTGTGATCACTCACCTGGAGCCAGATATTCTGGAGTGCAAAGTCAAGTGAGCCTAAGGAAGCATCCCTAGGAAACAAGCTAGTGGAGATGATGGAATTCCAGTTGAGCTATTTCAAATCCCAAACGATGCTACTGCTAAAGTGTTGCACTCAATATGCCAGCAAGTCTGGAAAACTCAACAGTGGCCACAGGACTGGAAAAGGTCAGCTTTCATTTCAATCCCTAGGGACAATGCCAAAGAATGCTCAAACTACTGCACAATTGCACTCATTTCACCTGCCAGCAAGGTAATGTCCAAAATTCTTCAAGCTAGGATTGAACAGTATGCAGACAAAGAACTTCCAAATGTAGAAGCTTGATTTAGAAAAGGCAGAGGAACCAGAGATCGATCAAATTGCCATCACCCACTGGATCATAAGAAAAGCAAGAGAATTCTAGAAAAACATCTATTTCTGTTTCACTCAGTTCAGTTCAGTTCAGTTGCTCAGTCGTGTCCGACTCTGCTACCCCATGAATTGCAGCATGCCAGGCCTCCCTGTCCATCACCAACTCCCGGAGTTTACCCAAACTCATGTCCATCGAATCGGTGATGCCATCCAGCCATCTCATCCTCTGTCGTCCCCTTCTCCTCCTGCCCCCAATCCCTCCCAGCATCAGAGTCTTTTCCAATGAGTCAACTCTTCGCGTGAGGTGGCCAGAGTACTGGAGTTTCAGCTTTAGCATCATTCCTTCCAAAGAAATCCCAGGGCTGATCTCCTTCAGAATGGACTGGTTGGATCTCCTTGCAGTCCAAGGGACTCTCAAGAGTCTTCTCCAACACCACACTTCAAAAGCATCAGTTCTTCAGTGCTCAGCCTTCTTCACAGTCCAACTCTCACATCCATACATGACCACAGGAAAAACCATAGCCTTGACTAGACGGACCTTTGTTGGCAAAGTAATGTCTCTGCTTTTGAATATGCTATCTAGGTTGGTCATAACTTTTCTTCCAAGGAGTAAGCGTCTTTTAATTTCATGGCTGTAGTCACCATGTTCAGTGATTTTGGAGCCCAAAAAAATAAAGTCTGACACTGTTTCCCCATCTATTTCCCATGAAGTGATGGGACCAGATGCCATGATCTTTGTTTTCTGAATGTTGAGTTTTAAACCAACTTTTTCACTCTCCTCTTTCACCTTCATCAAGAGGCTTTTTAGTTTCTCTTTACTTTCTGCTTCATTAACTACACTAAAGCCTTTGATTGTGTAGGTCACAATAAACTGTTGAAAACTCTTAAAGAGATAGGAATGCCAGACCACCTTATCTGCCTCCTGAGAAACCTACATGCAGGTCAAGAGACAACAGTTAGAACTGGACATGGAACAATGGACTGGTTAAACATTGGGAAAGGAGTACATCAAGACTGTATGTTGTCACCCTGTTCAGTTAACTTATATGCAGAGTACATCAAGTGAAATGCCAGGATGGGTGAAGCACAAGCTCAAATCAAGATTGTTGGGAAAAATATCAATAATCTCAGATATGCAGTTGACACCACCCTATGGCAGAAAGTGAAGAGGAACTAAAGACCCTCTCAATGAAGATGAAAGAGAAGAGTTGTAAAAACTGGCCTAAAACTGAACATTCAAAAAATGTAGATCATGGCATCCAGTCCCATCATTTCATGGCAAATAGATGGAGAAACAATGGAAATAGTGAGAGACTTTATTTTCTTCAGCTCCAAAGTCACTGTGGATGGTGACTGCAGCCAGGAAATTAAAAGATGCTTGCTCCCTGGAAGAAAAGTTATGACAAGCCCAGACAGTGCATTAAAAAGCAGAGACATTACTTTGCCAACAAAAGTTCATAGAGTCAAAACTATGGTTTTTCCTGTCATCATGTATTGATGAGAGAGTTAGAGTCAAAGAATTGATGTTTTCAAACTGTGGTGTTGGAGAATACTCTTGAGAGTTCCTTGGACTGCAAGCAGATAAAGTCAGTCAACCCTAAAGGAAATCAACCCTTGGTATTCACTGGGAGGACTGATGCTGAAGCTCCAATATTTTGGCCACCTAATGTGAAGAGCCGATTAATTAGAAAAGACCCTGATGCTGGTAAAGATTTAAGCAGGAGGAGAAGGGGACGACAGAGGATGAGATGGCTGGATGGCATCACTGACTCAATGGACATGAGTTTGGGCAAACTTGGGGATATGGTGAAGGACAGGGAAGCCTGCGTGCTACAGTCCACCGGTTGCAAAGAGTTGGACATGACTAACCCACTAAACAACAATAAATATCGGAGATGTACTGGAGACCTCAATACCCTAGACATAAACATAAATTTGGTTCTACATTTTACAAATAATCATGTGAATGTTTTTTGGAAATGTCGCTCTAGTTGAATAGGAGACATATCCTAAGAGACATGAAAAAGTTTTCTGCTTTGAGGTTTCATATTACTGAAGAAAAAGGGGAAAACAGAGAGTGGCAAGCTGAAGTTATAGGCCATGATCAGATCATGGATGGCTTTCATCCAATGTAGGCCTTAACAGACTGTTATTTAGGTAATGAATATAGAATCATTTGTGTCTTTCCCTTGTACAACAAAACCAGTCAAGTAAAACAATGCTTGCATTTAAGGTTAAATATTGTTACTTTGCACATCCTATCTTCTGGAGAACATATCCTTTCTCTCCTGAAATCAGAAGTCAATTCAACCAGAAGTCTGTCTGCTCTGAGGAAGAGAACACAACAGTTACCTAATATTTTTCATCCTTCTCTTTAATTAACAGTTACTGTGACTCCAAGCCAGCCCTTGGATGGTAGATGTGTGTTAGGTGTAAGGGGAACATGGAAACAAGGCAGGATCTTAGTTCTCTAGTTTCTAAAAACTTAAGCAAAGAGGTATGCAGACAGATCTATTACTTCCACACAATGTGGTAAATGTTAGCTTAGTGGTTTACATCAAATTTCCTTTCCTGCCCAATCACAATGCCCTCTCCTATCAATTTACAGTAGCTAGAATTAGTCTCACCCTCATTAACACCCACATGAACATTTATGTATTATTTGTTATATATGAAAGGATAAATATATGTAAACAAATACATATATATATATACACACACACACACATATATTATATAAAGCTGTGAAATTATCTATCTACTGCAGTGGAGGCTGTTAGAGGAGCAGGAACATGTCTTATTCACAACTGAATCTCCCTTGTTTAGCTCACTAGATGAGGTGCTCCAAACAATCTTGAAATCATCCTACTAAAGATCCAGGTGGTTTGGCTCAAGAACTCATGCTCTTTAGATGAAAAGTAATGTTGCTCCTTAAGGCATGACACCTGGATACCACTTAGCTGTATCCTCCAGTTACCAGTTTACTTTCAACTCCCATGTACTCTGACCTTGTTTCCTTCTCTTCTCTCCAGCCTGATGTAGGCCTTGATTACCGACTCCTTTCCAACTCCTCAGACATCAAGTTTTTTTGGTCCCTCCATTGTTTTATATCCAAGATGAAGTGTATCCACTCTTTTCTCAGTGCCTAATTGTCATCAACCACCCTCTTTCAGTGTCAACTGTCTTCTCCATCCCTCTGGGGTCATGATTTGAAAAGCTCAAGCCACCTATACAGCTTCTTTTCCTGACGCTTTTGCTGTGCATCATTATGAGGCTGCTATTGAAGGGGAAAAAGCCTTGCAAGAACCAGTTAACATCTCTTTCTTTAAAAAACAAAACCCACCTGATTTCTATAAGATAGAACTTGATAAATTAAGGGACATCAATTAGATTTCTGTACTATAATTGATAACTATGAAAACAAAACAAAAAACTGTGCACTTGTCTACACTACTGGTTTAGTGACCTTCTTGAATCATGCAGAACTTTCCCAAGTACCAAAGTCCCCTCCATGTCCCCTGCCTTTTGTTGTAGAAAAGCTGAAGTCTCTGAGGCCTTCCTTCAGTCACAAAAGAGCAGCAGCTGCTGCTGCTGCTGCTAAGTCACTTCAGTCGTGTCTGACTCTGTGTGACCCCATAGACGACAGCCACCAGGCTCCCCCATCCCTGGGATTCTCCAGACAAGAACACTGGAGTGGGTTGCCATTTCCTTCTCCAATGCATGAAAGTGAAAAGTGAAAGTGAAGTCGTTCAG
>NW_011494834.1:2644855-2651150 GCF_000754665.1 Bison bison bison
GTCCGACTCTTCGCAACCCCATGGACTACAGCCTACCAGGCTCCTCCATCCATGGGATTTTCCAGGCAAAGTACTGGAGTGGGGTGCCATTGCCTTCTCCTCAAAACAGCAGCATCAAACAGTTAACATTTAGGATAATACAGGTACAGAGTCTTTCAGTGTCTGATGCATTATTCTTGAGTTGTTTTGCAGATACTGTAACTACCACCAGAAGTAAAAAAGCTAACTGCATGATAACCAAGCTGTAGCCATGACATAAAATGCTACATCTTTATGGCTAGTACAACTCCAAGAACTGGCGTCAAGAGAATGGAATTAACACTATTGTACATAATAATTTGTATCTTGTAAGCATCAAAGTAATTGTGGCTTGTTTGATTCCTATATGAGAGTCAGTGACTAAAGAGACACTGTGAGCAAAGAGATACAACAGATCCATGTTGATATCCTACATAGCATGTTCTATGTCAGCAGGAAAAAGTTATAGAAGATGGACCTTCATTAATAATCCCACAGAAATAGAATGATGTCTGACAGTGGGAATTTGTAAGCAACTCTTTGCAGAAAACAGCTTATAGTAGGAGGCAGCTCTCTGCAGGAGGCCCTTTTGTCTTGTCGCTCTAGCAAAACTATATTTTAACTTAATCTTTATACCAGGTGTCACCATGCTTAACTAACCTCCAGTCCAAGCACACCTTTCAAAGCTTTTCATCACACAGTCCCTCACCTAGCCTGTCAGTTCTCTTCTTTGTTTAAACAAGTAGAAATAAAAAATAAATTATCAGATGACTAGATCCTTTCTCTAGCTTCCCCTTCAGTAGTCTTTCCAGCAAACTATGTTTGCTGCATGTAAAGAAAGATCACAAACACTGGACAAGCCAGTGTCCAGTGGGAAATAACAAATAATTTGACCCCATGCCTCAATGTTTAACTGAGATTACTTCCCATTGCCCCTTCATAAATCTTCATGGCCAAGCAGAATCTTCAGAGTTGTTTTGGGAACATGTCTATCCTCTCCCCTGGATGCCAACCTCCTGAATAAAGCTTCTTCCTGTTCTACCAGCATTTGTCTCTCAAGTATTGGGTTTTGAGTGGCAAGCAACCAAATCTGAGTTTTACTAGAGTTGCAACATTTGCTGTGGCTCAACGGTAAAGAACCTGCCTGCCAAGCATGAGATGAGGATTTGATCCCTGGGTCAGAAGATCCCCTGATGAAGGAAATGGCAACCCACTCCAGTATTCTTGCCTGGGAAACCCCACAGACAGAGCAGCCTGGTAGGCTACAGTCCATGGGGTTGCAAAAAAAGCCCAACATCCCTAGTGACTAAATAATAATGACTAAAAATCTTAATCAGAATTTATCTCTCAAAAGCCCCGAAGTCATTCACAAATATTACACACATGATTTGTACAAGAGGCCCCAAATGGAGTTGCATATACTAAGCTTTGTGTCATCAACTTTTGTTTTAATCTAATTACAGTTTCTCTTTCCTAGTCAACCAGGAATCACCTGATGAGCACTACTGACTCTTCCCCTAAAGGAAATTCATCTTGCTATAAACAACCCATTTTTTGACGTGGTATAAATTTCCTTTTCCTACTCCCTTCTGCTTATAAAAGTCTTTCATTTTCTATAGTTTCTTAGAGCTCCTTTCTATTTGCTAGATTGGATGTTGCCCAATTACAATTGAGTTTTTGCTTAAATGAACTCTTAAAAATTATAATGTGCATTAATTTATCTTTTAATGATTTGCAATGCCTTTGGTAGTAAAGTGTAGTCATAACTATATTATAATATTATACATGTGTTCAGGAATTAAATCCATTGAGGATTTTACCTTAGGAACCATTGAAAAAAATGTTTCAAAATACCAACTTGCTAGCTCATCTTATTTAGACTTATTATCTTTTTTTATAGATAATTTTAACAATTCTCCTAAAATTACCTTAATTGACGTTTCTGTACAGCCTTTAATTTATTATTCAATTTTGGGTATCTATGAACACCATCTGGCCAAAGGCTTTAATTATTTTGCTAGAGACAGCAAAAATTTTAACAACAAATCTCTCTCTCTGTCTCATCTCTGTTTACGTTTCATATAAGGTCAGAGTCTGCTGTGTGCTTCTTAAATTGAATTGAAAGCTACATATTAATCCATGTATTAGAAAATATTCTCCTTTTAAAAAATTTCTCTGGAGGGAGAACAAGATGGTGGAGTAGCTGGACGTGGAGTACAGGAGTACCTGACCCCCAGAAAAGAATATATAGAACAATGCAAACCTCGGTAGGATGAAAGAAGTAGGGGGCAAAAGAGGAGAGTTAGTAGGACTGCACCTGCTCTCAGTGGGTGGGGTAACTGAAGCAGGGGTCCAGTCCCCACAATGGGACAATTGTTTGGGTCAGAGGAGAAGCATTTGAGGCTGAAAGTGAAGCAGATTATCTGTGGCAGTCTAAATTGAATGAGAATCACACAGACAATCCTTTCCACAGCCATACATACCCCAGACAGGGATCCCCTAGAAAGCACAGCAGCTGGGAGCTGGAGCATAGGGATTGTGGAACTAGGGCGAGGTCTTCTGTTGACTGTGGCGAGACAGCCTGAGGGGACATGAGGGAGGAGATTTTGGTGGGAAATGCCTGTGGAGGAAAACGAGGCAGCCATGAAGGCAAGGCGATACTGCTGAGTCATGTGTAGAGGGTGGAGCCATCACTGTAGCCTCTCTCTCCACATGCCAGCACGGGCAGCTGAACAATAGAGAGGCTGACAAGGCCTAACATGCTGAATACTAGAGTAGGATCTCAGCCAGAGGACCCCTGTAAGTGCCTGCCACACTGAAAAACAGAGAAGGACACCAGTCAGGTGAGCCCTTCAAGTGCCTGATGCCCCAAACCCCAGAGCAGGACCCCCCCAGCCGAGCCCTCTAAGACCTGAATGCGTGGAGCAACAGAGAAGTTCTAGCCAAAGAGCCCTTCTGATAACTAGCTGTCAGACGCTAGAAAAAGACTCTGATAGGGCCATAGCTCCTGGGGCTGAGGCCATCCGTGTCTCTGCACACTTGGTGCTGCCAGGCTCCCCATGACCCAAGCAGCTGCACCACCTTCATGCTCAATCCTCACTGGGGCAGAGCTGCCACAGGATAGCAAAAGCACTAATAGCACCATGTCTCCAGGGACAATAAGCGGCCGGCACTTCTGAGTAGCCGGCATTACCAGGGTCCCTGTGATCCAAGCAACCGAGGCTTCTCTGTGCATGATCCCCACTGGGATAGAGCTGCCAGAGGATAGAAGAAATCCTGCCTCTGTGCATGTGAGGTTGCTTCCATCGTGTCTGACTGTGACACTGTGGACTCTGGCCTGTCAGGCTTCTCTGTCAAGAATACTGGAGTGGGTGGCCATACCCTTCTAGAGCACCATATTTCATGCTGCTACAGCTGCCGGCTCCCCTGAATACCTGGTGCTGTCAGGGCCCCTGCAACCCAAGCAACTGTGCCACCTCCATACCTGACCCTCAGTGGGGTAGGCCCAAGTCTGCCAGGGTAGCCTCAGGAACAAACTCCTGTGGATGACCCATATGCAGAGGTGGAGATAAAAGCACAATTGAAACCCAGGGGCAGTGTGACTAAGGCAAAGAAGTGAAAGTCGCTCAGTCATGTCTGACTCTTCACAACCCCATGGACTATACCGTCCATGGAATTCTCCAGGCCAGAATACTGGAGTGGGTAGCCTTTCCCTTCCTCCAAGGGATCTTCCCAACCCAGGGATTGAACCCAGGTCCCCCGCATTGCAGGTGGATTCTTTACCAGCTGAGTCACAAGGAAAGCTCAATGGAAATCACAAGGGAAGACCCACATGCAGAGGTGAAGATAAAATCACAGTTGAAATCCAGGGGCAGTGTGGCTAAGGAAGATGACCCAACAGCTTCCCACCAGCCCTAGAAGCAGCAGATCAAATCCATATGATCAAGTAGACAGACCCTGTGTCTATGGAATATATTAAAGGACAATGAGAACTCTCATAAAAGAAAACACACTTGTTCTGACAGCTGTGGACACTGGGGGCAAGAACACACAGCAGTAGGACAAGATTAGAGTCTGAGCTGCCTCCACAGCAGGTACAGGGACCAGTCCAGTGTTGCAGGGCATCCTAGGGAGGCAAAGTGGACTGTGACTCCCAGGGAGGGAAAGGACACTGACAGCAGAGACTCAAGAAAAACATTTATTATTCTTATATGTTGACTTGGCCTGTAGTTGTTTCTGGATTTTTTTTTCCTTTTTATTCTTTTACTTTTTTCCCCCCTCTGTTGTTGTAGTTGTCGATTTTATTAGTACTATTAAATCTATTGAAGCTTGTGTGAATTTTTTTAATCACACTTGAGGATCCATAGGGCTTTCCTTTTTTTTTTTCCTTTTCTTTTCTCTCTCTTTTTAATGTAAATTTTAATTTTTATAAATTTATTATTATTTTTTCTACATTTATTCCTTTGCTTTTCCTATTGTTCCTTTTCCATTGTAGTTAATCTTTGATATATATAAATCTTCTTTATCTACTTCTAGTTAACTTTGCATTTATATTCTTTTTTTCTTTTTCTCACCACATTTCTTAGTTTATTTTGATTTCATTGCTTTATTTTCCAGTTGGCACTTGGCTCTATTTTTGCTTTACAGTTTGTGTTTAAGTTTGTTTTTTTCTTAACTGGTGGATACAATTTTTGGGTTCCTTTATTTGCTGGGTCAAACCATTGTACTTTATTATTTTTTTACTGTTTTGGTTTTGCTTATGGTTGTATATGTATATGTGTATATTCCATTATTTTAGTTATTATTTGCCTGATTTTGTAATTGCCATTTGTTTGGGTACATCTTTTGTTTCTCATGTTTTTATATTTGCTTTAATTCCATTTAATGCCATAACAAACCACCTGTGGAAATTCCATTCCTGGTCAGAGATCAAGCTCTGAGCCTTTGGAGTGGGAGCACTGACTCCAAGACCCTAGACTACCAGACAACTCTTAACCCTAGGGAGTATCAGATGGTGAGAACTCCCACAAAAGCAACCACTAGTATACAAGACCTGGTATCACCCAGTAGCACCCTAAGGAGGGCACCTCACCCAAACAACTAATAAAACAAAACTACAAACCAAATCATCAGCAGACAGGATTACCATCTCATTCAGCCCTGTCCATCAGAGGGAAGAAAAAAAAAAAACAAAAAAAACCCTCACCTTGTCTGACCAGAACTCAAGCACAAGACACACCCTACACAAAGCTTACACGAACCACTGGAACACACTTATGAGGGCAGAAACCAAAAGGAACAAAGAATTCAAACTCAAAGTCTAGGAAAAGGAGCCCTCAAACACACTAAGTTTAAAAAAGAAAAAAAAAAAGTCAGAGAAATACTGCAGAAATGAAGGAACAACCTAGAAAAACACAAATCCAAATAAATGAAGAGGAAATAGGCAAACTACCTGAAAAAGAATTCAGAATAATAATAGTAAAAGTGATCCAAAATCTCAAAAATAGAATGGAGAAAATGCCAGAATTAATAAGCATACAGAGAAAAGCAACACAATTACTGAAATTCAAAATACTCTAGAAGGAATCAGTAGCAGAATATCTAAGGCAGAAGAATGGATAAATGAGCTGGAAGATAGAATAGTGGAAATAATTGTTGAATAACAGAATAAAGTAAAAAGAAAGGAAAAAAAAAAAAAAACACAGGATAGTCTCAGAGACATCTGGGACAATATTAAATGCATGAACATTTGAATTATAGAGGTCCCAAAAGAAGAGAAAAATAAAGGGTATGAGAAAAATTTTGAAGAGATTATAGTTGGAAATTTTCCCAACACAGGAAAGGAAATAGTCAATCAAGTGCAAGAAGCACAGAGTCCCATACAGGACAAACCCAAGGAGAAATACATCAAGACACATACTAATCAAATTAACAAAGATTAAACACAAAGAAAGAGTATTAAAAGCAGTAAGGGAAAAGCAACAAGTAACATACAAGGGAAACACCATATGTTTAACAGCTGATCTTTTAGAAGAAACTCTGCAGGCCAGAAGTGAATGGCAGGATATATTTAAAGTATTGAAAGGGAAAAATCTACAACCAAGATTACCTGGCAAAGATCTCATTCAAAAATGATAGAGAAATCAAAAGCTTTATAAACGAGCAAAAATTAAAAGCATTTAGTACCACCAAGCCAGACCGACAATGAATGTCAAAGGGATTTATGTAGTCAGGAAATGTAAGAGGGAAAAAAAAAAAAAAAAGATCTACCAAAAAA
>NW_011494834.1:2652146-2660621 GCF_000754665.1 Bison bison bison
TACCTGTGGCGGATTCATTTTGATATTTGGCAAAACTAATATTGTAAAGTTTAAAAATAAAATAAAATTAAAAAACAAAAAAAAAAAAAACAAAAACAAAAAAAACCTACCTACGAGATGCAGCAAGAGCAGTTCTAAGAGGGAAGTTTATAGCAATACAACCCTACCTCTAGAAATGAGAAAAACATCACATAGACAACCTAACTTTACATCTGAAACAACTGGAAAAAGAAGAACAAAAAACTCCAAAGCTAGCAGAAGGAAATAAATCATAAAGATCAGAGCAGAAAGAAATTAAAGAAACAATAGTAAAGATTAATCAAGCTAAAAGCTTGCTCTTTGAGAAAATAAACAAAATTGACAAACCTTTATCCAGACTAATCAAGAAAAAGAGAAGAATTAAATCAAAAAAATCAGAAATAAAAAAGGAGAGGTTACAACAGACAATGCAGAAATACAAAGGAATATAAGAGGCTATTATGAACAACTATATGGCAATAAAATGGACAACCTAGAAGAAATAGACAGATTCTTAGAAAAGTTCAATCTTACCAGATTGAACTAGGAAGAAAGAAATTATGAACAACCCAATTACAAGCACTGAAATAGAAACCATGATTGAAAATCTCCCAAAAAACAAAAGCCCAGAGCCAGATGGCTTCACAGGTGAATTCTGTCAAACATTTAGAGAAGAGCTAATGCCTATCCTAAAATTCTTCCAAAAAATTTCAGAGGAAGGAACATTTCCAAACTCATTATATGAGGCCACCATCACCCGGATACCAAAACCAGGGAAAGAACAGAAATAAATCCATCCATCTATGGCCATCTTTTCTTTGACAAAGAAAGTAAAAATATACAATCAATGCTGTAAAAACAGGTCAGTTACATGTAAAAGACTGAAATTAGAACACCTCCTAATACCATACATAAAAAATAAAATCAAAATGGATTTAAGACCTAAACAGAAGACTAGAAACAATAAAATTCTTATAGGAAAACATAGGCAGAACACTCAATGACATAAACCAAAACAAGATCCTCTATGATGCACAGCCTAGAGTGACGGAAATAAAACAAAAAATAAACAATTGAGACATAATTAAGCTGAAAATCTTTTTCACAATGAAGGAAACTATAAACAAAGTGAAAAGGCAACCCTCAGAATGGGAGAAAATAATAGCAAATAAAAAAAATGACAAAGGATTAACTTCCAAAATGTACAAGCAGCTCGTACAACTCAATACCAAAAAAACAAACAACCCAATAAAAAAGAGGGCAAAAGACCTAAACAGACATTTTTCCAAAGAAGGCATACAGGTGGCTAACAAACACATGAAAAGGTGCTCAATATCACTTATTATTAGGGAAATAAAAATCAAAACTACAATGAGATGTCACCTCACACCAGTCAGAATGACCACCGTAAAAAGTCTACAAAAAATAAATGCAGGACAAAGTGTGGAGAAAAGGGAACCCTCTTACACTGTTGGTGGGAATGTAAATTGATAACAGCCATGATGGGAGATGGTATGGTGACTCCTTTAAAAACTAGGAATAAAACCACCGTAAGACCCAGCAGTTCCACCATTAGGCATACACCGTGAGGAAACCAAAATTTAAAGACACATACATTGTACTCTAATGTTCATTGCAGCACTATTTACAATAGCTAGACCATGGAAGCAAACTATACATCTATCAACAGATGAATGGATAAAGAAGTTGTGGTACACATATATAATGGAATATCACTTAGCCATAAAAAGGAATGCATCTGAGTCAGTTCTAAGGAGGTGGATAAACCTAGAGCCTATTATAGAGTGAAGTAAGTCAGAAAGAGAAAGATAAATATCATATACTAACATCAGATCAGATCAGATCAGTCGCTCAGTCATATCCGACTCTTCGCAACCCCATGAATTAAAGCACGCCAGGCCTTCCTGTCCATCACCAACTCCGGGAGTTCACTGAGACTCACGTCCATCGAGTCAGTGATGCCATCCAGCCATCTCATCCTCTGTCGTCCCCTTCTCCTCCTGCCCCCAATCCCTCCCAGCATCAGGGTCTTTGCCAATGAGTCAACTCTTCGCATGAGATGGCCAAAGTACTGAAGTTTCAGCTTTAGCATCATTCCTTCCAAAGAAATCCCAGGGCTGATCTCCTTCAGAATGGACTGGTTGGATCTCCTTGCAGTCCAAGGGACTCTCAAGAGTCTTCTCCAACACCACAGTTCAAAAGCATCAATTCTTCGGTGCTCAGCCTTCTTCACAGTCCAACTCTCACATCCAAAAAGTCAGTTTTCATTCCAATCCCAAAGAAAGGCAATGCCAAAGAATGCTCAAACTACTGCACAGTTGCACTTATCTCACACGCTAGTAAAGTAATGCTCAAATTATCCAAGCCAGGCTTCAGCAATATGTGAACCGTGAACTTCCTGATGTTCAAGCTGGTTTTAGAAAAGGCAGAGGAACCAGAGATCAAATTGCCAACATCTGCTGGATCGTGGAAAAAGCAAGAGAGTTCCAGAAAAACATCTATTTCTGCTTTATTGACTATGCTAAAGCCTTTGACTGTGGATCACAATACACTGTGGAAAATTCTAAAAGAGATGGGAATACCAGAACACCTGATCTGCCTCTTGAGAAATTTGTATGCAGGTCAGGAATCAACAGTTGGGACTGGACATGAAACAACAGTCTGGTTCCAAATAGGAAAAGGATTTCGTCAAGGCTGTATATTGTCACCCTGTTTATTTAACTTATATGCAGAGTACATCATGAGAAACGCTGGACTGGATAAAACACAAGCTGGAATCAAGATTGCTGGGAGAAATATCAATAAGCTCAGATATGCAGATGACACCACCCTTATGGCAGAAAGTGAAGAGGAACTCAATAGCCTCTTGATGAAAGTGAAAGTGGAGAGTGAAAAAGTTGGCTTAAAGCTCAACATTCAGAAAACGAAGATCATGGCATCCGGTCCCATCACTTCATGGGAAATAGATGGGGAAACAGTGGAAACAGTGTCAGACTATTTTTCAGGGCTCCAAAATCACTAGATGGTGACTGCAGCCATGAAATTAAAAGATGCTTACTCCTTGGAAGGAAAGTTATGACCAACGTAGATAGCATATTGAAAAGCAAAGACATTACTTTGCCAACAAAGGTTCATCTAGTCAAGGCTATGGTTTTTCCTGTGGTCATATATACATATATACGGAATCCAGAAATATGTTACTGATGAATTTATTTGCAGGGCAGTAATGCAAAAACATAGAGAACAGACTTATGGACACAGTTGGGGTCAGGGAGGAAGGAGAAGGTGAGATGTATGGAGAAAATAACGTGGAAACTTACATTTTATGTAAAATGTAATAAAATGTAATAACATGGAAATTTACATTATATGTAAAATAGATAGTCAATAGGAATTTGCTGTGTGACTCAGGGAACCCAGACCACAGTTTTGTAACAACCTAGAGGAGTGGATGGGAAAGAAGATGGGAGGAAAGATCAAGGGGGAAGGGACTTATGTATACCTATGGCTGTATCATGTTGATATATGGCAGAAAATTACAAAGATCTGTAATATAATTTTTCTTCAATTAAAAAATAAACTTTAAAAAATGGAAAAAATAAAAATAAATAATAAAAAACCCCTCTTTACACCACTGGTTCTAACTACAGGAGGCAGAGTTCTTAAATGTCTTCATTTTTAATTCTATTGATCTTGAATTTAAAAAATGATTTATTTAGTTATTAATCAGAGTAGATTACCATAGCAGTTAAACAATCGTACTGAGTTCTAAACTTTGGACAAAGATCTCTTTGGGACTCAGTTTCTTCATAAGTGAAATATAGGTAAAAATGGGTGATTGTGGAAGTTAAATAAACTAATAAATATAATACATATTTAGAACTGTGTTTGACAAGTAGTGAATACTAAATAGGCATCAGCTAATACTTTATTTCGGAGAAGGCAATGGCACCCTACTCCAGTACTCTTGCCTGGAAAATCCCATGGATGGAGGAGCCTGGTAGGCTGCAGTCCATGAGGTCACTGAGGGTCAGACACGACTGAGCAACTTCACTTTCACTTTTCACTTTCATGCATTGGAGAAGGAAATGGCAACCCACTCCAGTGTTCTTGCTTGGAGAATCCCAGGGACGGGGGAGCCTGGTGGGCTGCCATCTATGGGGTCGCACAGGGTCAGACATGACTAAAGTGACTTAGCAGCAGCAGCAGCAGCAGCAGCAGCAATACTTTATTTATTTTTTACCATTTAAACATGCATTCAGCTTTATTTTAAATTTTTGTTTCTGAAAATTAGTACTGCTTATTCACTCAGTTCAGTTGCTCAGTAGTGTCTGATTCTTAGTGACCCCATGGACTGTAGCACTCCAGGCTTTCATGTCCATCGCTAACTCTTGGAGCTTGCTCAAACTCATATCCATGGAGTCGATGATGCTATCCAACCATCTCATCCTCTGTCATCCCTTTCTCCTCTTGCCTTCAATCTTTCCCAGCATCAGGGTCTTTTCCAATGAGTTAGGTGGCCAAATTATTGGAGCTTCAGCTTCAGTTTCAGTCCTTCCAAAGAATATGCACTACTTACTTCTTTTAGGATGGGCTTTCTTTGTGGCTAAACTGGTAAAGAATCCATCTGCAATGTGGGAGACCTGGGTTCAGTCCCTGGGTTGGGAAGATCCCCTGAAGAAGGAAAAAGCTACCCATGTCAGTATTCTGGCTGGGAGAATTCCATGGACTGTATAGACTATTAGATCCCAAAGAGTCAGACACAATTGAGCGAATTTCACTTTCACTTCACACTTTCTTTTAGGAATGACAGTTTTGATCTCCTTGCTGTCCAAGAGACTCTCAAGAGTCTTCTCCAATACCATAGTTTAAAAGCATCAGTTCTTTGGTGCTAAGCTTTCTTTATGGTATAACTCTCACATCCATACGTGACTACTGGAAAAACCATAGCTTTAACTAGATGGATCTTGGTCAGCAAAGTAATGTCTCTGCTTTTTAATATGCTAAGTTGGTCATAGCTTTTCTTCCAAGGAGCAAGCGTCTTTTTAATTCATGTCTGCAGTCACCATCTGTAGTGATTTTGGAGCCCAAGAAAATAAAGTCTGTCACAGTTTCCATTGTTATCCCATCTATTTGCCATGAAGTGATGGGACCAGATGCCATGATCTTCATTTTTTGAATGTAGAGTTTTAAGCCAGCTTTGTTATTCTCCCTTTCACTTTCATCAAGAGGTTCTTTAGTTCCTCTTTGCTTTCTGCCATAAGGGTAGTTTCATTTGCATATCTGAGGTTATTGATATTTGTCCCGGCAATTTTGGTTCCAGTTTGTGCTTCATCCACCCTGGGTTTCTCATAATGTATTCTGCAAATAAGTTCAAAAAGCAGGGTGAAATAATTAGCCTCCAATTAAAATAAATAAATTTAAATTAAAAAAAAAAAAAAAAGCAAGGTGATCATATACAGCCTTGACGTACTCCTTTCTCAATTTGGAACCAGTCCATTGTTCCATGTTTGGTTCTGTTGTTTCTTTGTCTGCATACAGATTTCTTAGGAGGCAGGTAAGGTGGTCTGGTATGCCCATCTCTTTAAGAATTTTCTATTATGTTGTGATCCACACAGTCGATGATTTAGGCATAGTCAAGGAAGCAGATGTTTTTCTGGAACTCTCTTGCTTTTTCTATGATCCACCAGATGTTGGCTATTTGATCTCTGGCTTCTCTGCCTTTTCTAAGTCCAGCTTGAACATCTGGAAGTTCTTGATTAACATACTGTTGAAACCTATCTTGGAGAATTTTAAGTATTACTTTGCAAGTAATATTGCTAGTAATAGTAATGCTTATTATTTGGTTCAATTATGTAATATCTTTATTTTTTTCAATGACATCTCAAAACGTTCTTCTTTTTCCTTTTTTGAAATATAGCTTGTTTTAAAAGATGCTTGTTCCTTGGAAGAAAAGCTATGACACACACATAGACTATGTATTCAAAAGCAGAGACATCACGTTGCTAACAAAGATCCATATAGTCAAGGCTATGGTTTTTCACATGGCCTGCAGCCCGCCAGACTCCTTTGTCCATAGCATTTTCCAGACAAGAATACTGAAGTGTGTTGCTAGTAGTCATGTATGGATGTGAGAGTTGGACTGTAAAGAAGGCAGAGCACAGAAGAACAGATGCTTTCAAATTGTGTTTCTGGAGAAGACTCTTGTGAGTCCTTGGACTGCAAGGAGATCAAACCAGTCAGTTCTGAAGGAAATCAACCCTGAATATTCACTGGAAGAATTGATCTGAAATGCCAATACTTTGGTCACCTGGTGCCATTGTTGACTCATTCTCGACTCATTGGCAAAGACCTTGATGCTGGAAAAAACTGAGGGCAGCTAGAGAAGTGGGTGACAGAGGATGAGACCATTGAATGGCATCACTGACCAATGGACATGAGTTTGTCCACGCCAGGGAAGCCTGGCTTGCTGCAGTTCATGGGGTCACAAAGAGTTGGACACAACTTATTAACCGAACAACAATAGTTTGTTTACAATACTAGTTTCAGGTGTATAACATAGTGATTCAGTATCTTTATAGATTTTACTTCATTAAAAGTAATTAAGAGATAATTGTTTTAATTCTCTGTGCTATATAACGTATGTTATTTAACCTATTTATACATAATAGATTGTATCTCTTAATTCCTTATCCCTAGTATGTTCCTTCCCCCTACCCTTTCCCCACTGATATATATTGCTTTGTTCTCTGTATTTGTGGACTAAGATTGCCATTTGCCATACTAGTAAGTGAAGGATGCTGTGGGAATCAAGCTATCAGTCACAACAGCTGCCCAGTAGGTGTGCCCTGGAAAAGTCAGGACAGAAACAAATAGGAAGCCCACCATAAAGTCATCAGCTACTGCAGCTGGCCCCAGTGGTGCCACCAAAGATGCATTTGGGGTGGGAAATTTTGGTCCCCTACAGGGTTGTATTTTATTATTTACTCATTTAGGTGACTCACATATGTTAGTGCTCTCAGTCAATATCAATGAACTCAGATATATTTTAATTTTTTTCCTTTTTTATTTGGTGGGAGATTGGAAAATGAGTAACATGCCTCTATAACTTTCTTTCTTTAAAGGACGGAATGAATTTATATTCAACGTGAAAAATGAGAAAAATTAGTTTGGGATAACATTGGAGGCATAAGGCACAGAAACAATTTTTGAAAGAAATCTATTATGTCACTTATATTTAACAATATTCTGGGATTTTGCTGTGCTCTATCTTCATATAAAAGCAAAAGAGCTTTTAGAAGTTTGATTTAGAATTACTATAGTTTATTAATGTGACAATATTCTAATAGAAAGTGTAGCAATGTGTTGAGTTTGTAAAACAAAGATTTCAAGGCATGGCCTTGAAATCAAGCACAGAAATTTTTCTGTCCCCCATTTCTTATTTATAGGAAAGACTCCAGCCTTCATGACCTTTCCTGAGTTCCTAAGGGCAGATCTGAACAGTAGCTAATCAAGGGAGGAGCAGTCAAGAAACCAACTGCAAGATGAAAGGAACCTGATGTATAGAATAGTCTTATGGACTCTGTGGGAGAGGGAGAGGGTGGGAAGATTTGGGAGAATGACATTGAAACATGTAAAATATCATGTAAGAAACGAGTTGCCAGTCCAGGTTTGATACACAATACTGGATGCTTGGGGCTAGTGCACTGGGACGACCCAGAGGGATGGTATGGGGAGGGAGGAGGGAGGAGGGTTCAGGATGGGGAACACATGTATACCTGTGGTGGATTCATTTTGATATTTGGCAAAACTAATACAATTATGTAAAGTTTAAAAATAAAATAAAATTAAAAAAAAAAAAAAAAAGATGAAAGGAACCAGAGAAGCTCATCAAAAGGATTACCTGAGACCAGATTAAAGAGTGAAGTCCCTGCACACACCCTAATGTTATTGTTATAAAGTGAAGTATCCTCATCCCTACAATCAGTTCATTTCAGTTGTTCAATCTTGTCCTACTCTTTGCGACCCCATGAAACACAGCACGCCAGGCCTCCCTGTCCATCACCAACTCCCAGAGTTCACTCAAATTCATGTCCATCGAGTCAGTGATGCTATCCAGCCATCTCATCTTCTGTCATCCCATTCTCCTCCTGTCCCTATCCCTCCCAGCATCAGGGTCTTTTCCAATGTGTCAACTCTTCGCATGAGGTGGCCAAAGTATTGGAGTTTCAGCTTCAGCATCAGTCCTTCCAATGAACAGCCAGGAGTGATCTCCTTTAGGATGGACTGGTTGGATCTCCTTTCAGTCCAAGGGACTCTCAAGTGTCTTCTCCAACACCACAGTTCAAAAGCATCAATTCTTCGGTGCTCAGCTTTCTTCACAGTCCAACTTTCACATCCACACATGACCACTGGAAAAACCATAGCCTTGACTAG
>NW_011494834.1:2660721-2660964 GCF_000754665.1 Bison bison bison
AAAGTAATATCTCTGTTTTTCAATACACTATCTAGGTTGGTCATAACTTTCCTTCCAAGGAGCAAACATCTTTTAATTTAATGGCTGAAATCACCATCTGCAGTGATTTTGGAGCCCAAAAAAGTAAAGTCTGACACTGTTTCCACTGTTTCCCCATCTATTTCCCATGAAGTGATGGAACCAGATGCCATCTTCATTTTCTGAATGTTGAGCTTTAAGCCAACTTTTTCACTCTCCTCTTTC
>NW_011494834.1:2661272-2673457 GCF_000754665.1 Bison bison bison
ACAGACGTACTCCTTTTCCTATTTGGAACCAGTCTGTTGTTCCATGTCCAGTTCTAACTGTTGCTTCCTGACCTGCATATAGGTTTCTCAAGAGGCAGGTCAGGTGGTCTGGTATTCCCATCTCTTTCAGAATTTTCCACGGTTTCTTGTAATCCACACAGTCAAAAGCTTTGGCATTATCAATAAAGCAGAAATAGATGTTTTCCTGGAACTCGCTTGCTTTTTCCATGATCCAGCGGATGTTGGCAATTTGATCTCTGGTTCCTCTGCCTTTACTAAAACTAGCTTGAACATCTGGAAGTTCATGGTCACATATTGCTGAAGCCTGGCTTTGAGAATTTTGAGCATTACTTTACTAGCATGTGAGATGAGTGCAATTGTGCGGTATTTTGAGCATTATTTGGCACTGTCTTTCTTGGGGATTGGAATGAAAACTGACAGTTTCCAGTCCTGTGGCCACTGCTGAGTTTTCCAAATTTGCTGGCATATTGAGTGCAGCACTTTCTCACCATCATCTTTCAGGATTTGAAAGCTCAACTGGAATCCCATCACCTGCACTAGCTTTGTTCATATTGATGCTTTCTAAGGCCCACTTGACTTCACATTCCAGGATGTCTGGCTCTCGGTGAGTGATCACACCATCGTGATTATCTTGGTCGTGAAGATCTTTTTTGTACAGTTCTTCTGTGTATTCTTGCCACCTCTTCATAGTATCTTCTGCTTTGGTTAGGTCTATATAATTTCTGTCCTTTATCAAGCCCATCTTTGCATGAAATGTTCCCTTGGTATCTCTAATTTTCTTGAAGAGATCCCTAGTCTTTCCCATTCTGTTGTTTTCCTCTATTTCTTTGCATTGATCGCTGAAGAAGGCTTTCTTATCTCTTCTTGCTATTCTTTGGAACTCTGCATTCAGATGCTTATATCTTTCCTTTTCTCTTTTGCTTTTCACTTCTCTTCTTTTCACAGTTATTTGTAAAGCCTCCTCAGACAGCCATATTGCTTTTTTGCATTTCTTTTCCATGGGGATGGTCTTGATCCCTGTCTCCTGTACAATGTCACAAACCTCCGTTCATAGTTTATCCAGCACTCTATCAGATCTAGTCCCTTAAATCTATTTCTCACTTCCACTGTATAATCATAAGGGATTTGATTTAGGTCATACCTGAATGGTCTAGTGGTTTTCCCCACTTTATTCAATTTTAGTCTGAATTTGGCAAAGACGTTTATGATCTGAGCCACAGTGGGCCCCAGTCTTGTTTTTGCCTACTGTATAGAGCTTCTCCATTTTTGGCTGCAAAGAATATAATTTATCTGATTTCAGTGTTGACCATCTGGTGATATCCATGTGTAGAGTCTTCTTTTGTGTTGTTAGAAGAGATTGTTTATTATGACCAGTGCGTTCTCTTGGTAAAACTCTTTTAGCCTTTGCCTTGCTTCATTCTGTATTCCAAGGCCAAATTTGCCTGTTACTCCAGGTGTTTCTTAACTTCCTACTTTTGCATTTGAGTCCCCTATAAAGAAAAGGACATCTTTTTTGTTCTAAAAGGTCTTGTAGGTCTTTATAGAACCATTCAACTTCAGCTTCTTCAGCGTTACTGGTTGGGGCATAGCCTTGGATTACTGTGATATTGAATGGTTTGCCTTGGAAATGAACAGAGATCATTCTGCCATTTTTGAGATTGCATCCAAGTACTGCATTTCAGACTCTTTTGTTGATCATGATGGCTACTCCATTTCTTCTAAGGGATTCCTGCCCACAGTAGTAGATATAATGGTCATCTGAGTAAAGTCACCCATTCCAGTCCATTTTAGTTCACTGATTCCTAGAACGTCGATATTCACTCTTGACATCTCCTGTTTGACTACTTCCAATTTTCCTTGATTCATGGACCTGACATTCCAGGTTCCTGTGCAATATTGCTCTTTACAACATCAGACCTTGCTTCTATCACCAGTCACATCCACAAATGGGTATTGTTTTTGCTTTGGCTCCATGCCTTCATTCTTTCTGGAGTTATTTCTCCATTGATCTTCAGTAGCATATTGGGCACCTACTGACCTGGAGAGTTCCCCTTTCAGTATCCTATCATTTTGCCTTTTCATACTGTTCATGGGGTTCTCAAGGCAGGAATACTGAAGTGGTTTGCCATTCCCTTCTCCAGTGGAACACATTCAGTCAGACCTCTCCACCGTGACCCTCCAGTCTTGGGTGGCCCCACATGGCATGGCTTAGTTTCATTGAGTTAGACAAGGCTGTGGTCTGTGTGATCAGATTGGCTAGTTTTCTGTGATTATGGTTTCAGTGTGTCTGCCCTCGATGTCCTCTCACAACACCTTCCATCTTACTTGGGTTTCTCTTACCTTAGACATGGGGTACCTCCTCACCACCCTATTGTAGATCCCCTACAATAGTGATGACAAATAATCAGTAACTTTCAGATATTTTACGAGTATTATGCTTTGCTATGCTATGCTTAGTCACTCAATCATGTCCAACTGTTTGTGACCCCATGGACTGTAGCCCACCAGGCTCCTCTGTCCATGGGATTCTCTAAGCAAGAATATTGAGATGGGTTGCTATTTCCTTGTCAGAGTATCTTCCCAACCCAGGGATCAAACTTGGGTCTCCTGTATTGGCAGGCAGAATCTTTACCATCTGAGCCACCAGGGAAGCCCAGTAGAAAACTCCTCATCAAATCCTCCTGAGTTGGGACACACAGATTTTGGGGGCAGGAGTCTGCTGTGTTACCTTTGCCTGGCAAAGCAATAAACTTATTTTTTTCTACTTCACCCAAAATTCTGTCTCTCAGATTTGATTTGGTATTGGTGGACAGAAGCTGAGCTTTCAGCATCAATAGTGCCTATTTTTTAATGTAAAATCTTCTCAAAGCTGTCTCCAATATAAAATTACATTGTTCTTGCCACCTTTAATTATAATAATTTACAGATTTTTTGTCACAAATACATTTTTTGATTAAGTGGAAATGTTACCAAAAAAACTGGGTTCACCTCTCGGTGAGTCAAAAGACAGAACCAAACCAAAGATGAGACATGGAGAATAAAGAATTTTATTAATTGGAACAAGTAAGGAGAACAGTGGGACTCTTTCCTCAAGTAGTGTCTCCTGAAGTGGCAAAATTGGGGAAGTTGTAAGTTAAGGGTACATGCACATTCATAAAGGGACTTGAGAGGCTGGCAGAGTCCAAGTTTTAGTTGATTGAAGTCATGAGGGTCAGAAGACATTAATGTCATCATCGCTTAGATTCTAGGTGGTTTGGTGGTTGATTGCCAGGTGTGTTTGACTTCTACAGAACTGCTCAAGAAAGTGCTTCAAGCTAGTCTTTACTATTGAAATAGACAAGAGAGTTTTTACAACTGATTTGTTATCTCTGCTGTTGTTAATTCTCTAGAGAATTCTTTTGAGAACAGTTTGTTCTCAAGTTCCTTATTACTAAGACCCGTTCAAGGGCCAGCACTATGACACCAGGCTTAGATCACAAAATGGCTTAGGCCAAAAGTAGCATTTCTTCTGTTAAGAAAGCCATACCTGGTTCTTTTCACTGGGGACCCCCTACCATACCTGCTTACAGAAAAACTATATTTTTAGAGTGGGGAGGAGGAGTGGTACTGCCTCACGATTACATGTATTGTCCACAGTGTTCAAGACCCTTCTAAAGTATCTAAAATAATACCTTGTGTGAAAATCTTGGCTTTTCCACTCACCAGTATGATCTTGAGCAATTAACTAGATTTGAGTCTGTCTTAGTGTTGCCATTTCTAAAATGGAGACAATAATTTTCCTATGTTTTAGAAATTATGATAATTTATTTTTTTCTTTTTGAAAAGTTGCTCAGTCATGTCTGACTCTTTGCGACCCCATGGACTATACAGTCCATGGAATTTTCCATACTAGAATATTAGAGTCGTAGCCTTTCCCTCCTCCAGGGGATCTTCCCAACCCAGGGATTGAACTCAGGTCTCCTCCATTACAGGTGGATTCTTTACCAGCTGAGCCACAAGGGAAGCCCAAGAATACTGAAGTGGGCAGCCTATCCCTTCTCCAGGAATCTTCCTGACCCAGGGATCAACCCAGGGTCTCTTGCATTACAGGTGGATTCCTTACCAACTGAGCTATCAAGGATGAGAATTAAATAAGATGAACTATTAAAATACTTGGAATATTGCTTGAAGTAAGCAGTGTCAGAGAAGGCAATGGCAACCCACTCCAGTACTCTTGCCTGGAAAATCCCATGGATGGAGGGGCCTGGTAGGCTGCAGTCCATGGGGTTGCTAGGAGTCAGATACAACTGAGCGACTTCACTTTCACTTTTCACTTTCATGCATTGGAGAAGGAAATGGCAACCCACTCCAGTGTTCTTGCCTGGAAAATCCCAGGGACAGGGAACCTGGTGGGCTGCCGTCTATGGGGTCGTGCAGGGTCAGATACGACTGAAGCGACTTAGCAGTAAGCAGTGTCAGTGAAAAATATTGCATAAAAGTTTAACTTCAAGTAAATATTTCAGGATGGTTCTCAAAGGAATCATTTCTTACTGAAGAAAATTTGTGGTACTTTCTGTGTTATCAAACTCTTGCTTCAGGCATTAAATGTAGACTCTACAAACAAACAATGAAACAATATCAAGGTAAACATAACACTATCCATAGATTACAGTTGATCCTTGAACACCATTGGAATAGGGGCACTGACCAGACCATCCATACAGTGAAAATTCACTTATAAGTTGACCCCTTCTTACATGCTATTCTTTGGCATCTGTGGTTCTCTGTAACCATGGATCCAGCCGTGAATATATAGTATTATGATATTTACTATTGAAAAAAAAAAAAAAGTGCATGTAAATGGACCCACGCAGTTCAAATACATGTTGTTCAACAATTAACTGTATAAAGAAAAGTTTTAATACAGCCAGCACTCCAACTCCTCCAGCTCTGTATCCGTGGGTATAACCAATCGTGCTTGTTAGTTGAATCTGAGTGTGTAAAACTCACAGATATGACCAACTGTGGGATGTGAACACCCAGGGATTTTGGTATCTATGGTGGGTCTCAGAACTCATCCTCCTGCAGATACTGAAGGATATGTTTATATAAAATATTCTGCTATTAGTTGTTAACTCTGGAAGTCATGAAAAGTATTAATATAGACCATACACGCAAGGACCAAGACAAGTAATTTTCTGTGTTACTTCTATTTAATTTTACTGTGTCAGGACTCCAGGGGGAGGAAATAGGGATTATTTTCAATTTACTCCAGAGTATATTCATAAGGAAATCAACTCTGAATATTCATCGGAAGGACTGATGCTGAAGCCAAATCTCCAACACTTTGGCCACTTGATGAGATGGACCAACTCACTGAAAAAGATCCCGATACAGCGAAATATTGAAGGCAAAAAGACAAGGGGGCAGCAGAGGATGAGATGGTTAGATAGCATCACTGACTATGAAGTTAAGCAAACTCCTGGAGATAGTGAAGGACAGGAGAGCCTGTTTGCTACAGTCCTTGGGATCACAGAGTCAGACAGGACTTAGTGACTGAACAACGACAAAAAATATTCATAAATGATCATATAAATAGTGAAAGTAGTGTTCATGGAGATGAAGGGAGAATTTTGAAGGGCCACTGACATCACATTAAAAACAAAACAATGTCTTTAAAGAGAGTCACTTTTCCTTGAAACTCAGAGTACACTCTGGATTTATATATTTGGCTATTCTGGGATGGCTCATATCTTTAAAGAAGATTAATGTGTAAGATTTGGAGATTGCTTCCCAGTCTTCAGATGTGAAGGGCCACATCATTACAGAAGGTCTGGTCATCAAAATCTTCAGTGTGTGTTGTTTGTGTTTAACAAAGATTGTAAAAATTTACTCTTAGACATTCAAAGTGGCTAAGAAAACAGGAACAACTAATGACCTGAGAGGTAATAGCTTAACAGTAGAGACTGAAGGGGAACTCATTTTACATAAATTATGTTTCTGGAATATATGAAATTTATATCATTTAAAAAACCTAATGAATTGACTCTTATTAGACTTATTGACCACAGTCAGTTTTTGATAAATATATTTCTTTCCTCCTTGTTTTTTAAATAAAGAAAACAAAAAGTTATCAAGGATTAGATTAAAATGATAAATACCTATTTCATTGTGATATTAGACAGAACTATTTTATTTTGGATCAAAGGAATACTCACAGTACATAAATATCACCTAAATTACTTTTTAAATACCAAAGTTTAACATAATTTAAAAAAGGAAAATTCTCAGTGACACACTAAAAATATATCTTTAAGTGGATATTTTGGAAATGGCTCTTCAGCGTACTTTCTTTTAAAATAGCTATGTAGATAGTTTTTAAATGATATCTACTTTTTTCTTTTTTAAAACTTCAGTTTCTACCCACATTTTACTTATCTTATTTTTGTTTTTCCTTCTCTGTAGTTCAAAAATATAAATCTCAGCACTTCTGTGTGAAGTGTGGAGGGAGTATGTTGTTGGAGAGCAAAACTTGCCACCCCAAAAATTCTCTTTGGCATGTGAATTATTAAAAAAAAGAAAATGATCAAGGTCCAAAAGACTCAGGAAGAAACTCTGATCTTCTCCATAACTGCCTAAAAGAATTTCTACAGAGGGCCTATTCCTAGAATAGAGCCAGCACCAGAGATATCCTCAAAGAATATGACTTAGGGGCTTGGGTTAACTCTTGTTATTATTTAGTTTCTAAGTTGTGTCCAACTCTCTTGCTGCCTCCTTGATTGTAGCCTGCCAGGCTCCTCTGTCCATGGGATTTTTCCAGGCAAGAATACTGGAGTGGGTTGTCATTTCTTTCTTCAGGGGATTTTCCTGATCTATGTCTCCTGCTTTGGCAGATTCTTTCCCAGTGAGCCACCAGAGAACCCCGTGAAAACTCTAGACAGGATCTAAAGATCAGAGTCTGCTCTTTGTCCCCTTGTTTCGGCAGGACACATCAAAGCTCTGCTCATCAAACATTTGCTTTTCTACCTCCATATGAATTGCCTTCCTTCCCTTTGGAGTTCCAAGTCACTACTCCCAGCATCTTTTTTATTTTGTTTTGCTTTTAGTTAAAGATGGTATTTAAGATGAAGTCTTCTGTCATTTTGGTAAATTACTCAGTTTTCCTGGGTCTCTCCAATGTACACATGTGATTAAACTTTTATTTGGTATTGTTCTATTAATCTGTCTCATATCAATTTAATCCTTAGATCAATCAGTTGAACCTAGAACAGTAGAGGAAATTTCCTTCCCCCCCCAAAATGGTAATATTATTTCCTTCCTGAGGCCAGCCAGAATGAGGAAAGACTGTGAAGGGCAAGTTTCATAGCAATTTACACAAATGATTATGCAACTGAAAGTTCATATGTTTTCTTCCTTTTGCTGGACCAATTTGAGACTCTACAATACACTTTCAGTTTATTTCTGTATGATCAAGTCTTCTACTTGATCTTGGAAGCATACTTAAAAAAAAAAAAAAAAACTTAGCTTGTCTGGTGCATGCAATGTTTTATTACTTGACATACAATGCAAATTCTACTTTAATTCAGTGCAATTAGGCTTAATGAGCCTATTATGATCACTCCTAATATTAATATGTATAAAACTTGTAATTACAATGACCTAATTTTGCCATGGAAGGCCAGATAAAGATATCACAAGATGACACCCATTCCTTTAGTATCCCTGTGTTTTTATAATATTTTTAAGATGCTATTATTGAGCCTATTGGATTCAACGAACATTTATGGTAAATTTACCAATCACAAGACAAAAGATAGTATCTTTTCATGGTTTAAAAAGTACAAGTCCTATTGAACCAGGTTGTCTCAGTACAAATCCCAGCTCAAATAATCATTAACTATGAGATTTTTGACCTCATACTCCCAGACAAGAAACTTCTTGTCAGTTCTCTGTACTTCACTTTGCAATGTCAAAATTTTGGATAACGATAGTAACTATTGTCACAGATGTATGAAGATTGAATTAATTAACATATGTAATGTCTTGGAACAACGTTTGGAAGCAACTATTCAAGGAGTGTTATAATTATCAGATGAAAAGCATCCAGTGGTGTTGCTGTACTGAGATATAAAAATGAATAAGCACTGCAAGGAGCTGGTGATCTGCTAGAGTGTCTGGAGGAAGTTGAAACAGATAGGATGGATATCTTTCTCTGCTTTGTACTTTAAATATGTGCTCTAAGGTAGATAGTGATATTGTTGAGAGTTAAGGGAAGAGAAAATCCAGTTGAGAGAAATTTGAAAGACACACACACACACAAAGAGAGAGACAGGATGTATTCTACATATATCCTGAGGAATAAATACAATTTTAACAGCCAGAAAGCAGAACACTTCCCAGATGCTGGAACAGGACACCTGTTCACACGACTGACTGGGCTGGCCTAGCCTAAGGAGTGTGGAAGGACAGGAAGTTTTCTAGGTTGATATGAGTCTAAGGTGTGTGAGAGAAGGTGTGTGTCTGGGTGAGGGCTAATTTGCTTCAGTTGTGTCCGACTCTTTGAGACCCTATGGACTGTAGCCCACCAGGCACCTCTGTCCTGCCCTGCTCTCCTCCAAGGGATCTTACCAACCCAGGGATCACACTTGTGTCTCTTAGGAAGAAAGAAAGAAAAAGAAGTTAGCTGCTCAGTCATGTCCAACTCTTTGGGATCCCATGGACTGTAACCTGCTAGGCTCCTCTGTTCATGGGATTCTCCAGGCAAGAATACTGGAGAAGGTTGCCATTTCCTTCTGCAGGGGATCTTCCTAACCCAGGGACTGAACCCAGGTCCCCTGCATTGCAGGCAGATTCTTTACTGTTTGAGCCACCAGGGAAGCCCAGGGTTATGTCTCTTAGGTCTCTTGCATTGGCAGTGTTCTTTACTACTAGCACTGCCTAAGAAGCCTGCATAAGAAGGTAGAATGAGATAAATATGGACAAATATTCTGGGGTACAAACATTTAGAACTAATATTTTGGATTTAAATTGACACACATTTAGCTTTGGGTTTAGAATGACATGGGCTGGAAGTCTGGTTCCACCAGTGGATTGATCAGTGGTCCTTAGAAAGTAACTTCAACTGTCTATACCTCAGTTTCATCATTTTTAAAAGGAAGATTTTAAGATCTATCTCATGAAATCATTTAAATAAAATGTGTATACATAATGTGAAAAGGAGGAAGAATTTGTCGCCTGTAAATATGCCTCTTTCATTTTAGGGTGATTATTTTTTTTAAAAAAAGCAGACACATAAGCTCTGAAAGCTGAGTAGAAGGTACACTTCTGTAAGAGAAATTTGCATTGTAAACAGCAATCTCCACTTGTAAGGGTACCTTACCTTCTTCATACCAGAGAGGAGAGAATCACTAGAATCTCTAGAAATTCTTATCAATGAAGAGGCACAGATTTATATCTCCAAAGCAATTTTACCTTTCTTTACCTTGATTTTCCTGGTAATTCCCATAACTGGTCTTTTTCCACCTCTCAACCCCAACATCTTTCTTTGTTCCTTAGCTGAAAATAGTATTTAAGATGGTGACTTGAACTATTTTGGAGAGTTACTCAGTTGGATATGTACACATATCTATTTGCTTTTCTTCTATTAATCTATATATTATTTTTTGGTATGGAAGGTTCAGCTGTATGGTAGAGGGAAAATTATTTTTCCATATATACATACACATATACATGCACACAATATTTATTGCACTTTCCCTAACAAATGTTGTTGTAGATACTATAGGCACAGTGATAAGTAACAAAGACAAAAAATATTTCCCACTTGAAATTTATAATGACAGCAAAGGGGGAAAGTATACACAATAAACAAAATACATAAAGGTGATATGTAGCATTTTAGATGGTGGTGAGTGATAGGGATATGAATATTCCATATGCAGGATTCAGGTATAATGGTGAAAGCTTGGAAACATGTTCTTTGTTGTTTTTCTTTTACCTGGAAAATAGGAAGCTGAGTGAGGATGGGAATGGAGAAGTTGGAGGTTGGATTAAAGATAACAAAATACATAATGATTGGAATGAAAGGGTGAAATGACTAAGGAAACACAGTGTGCTTAAAGAGCCACAACCATTTACATTTAAAGTAAGACCAGACAATATGCTTTTATTTTTTCTTCCAGTAATATTCATTTATCTAGGAAGGCGCTTGGAGCAGATAGACACAAGGTTTTGGCCAATGTGAGATTTTTTCCAGGGTGGGATCTATAAAAAAAGAAGATGGTGGGAGAAGAGGTATATTCAAAGAGCAATGATGGTCAAGATATTTATAGATAAAGTAAGTGAGGCATATAAAGTAATGATAGACAGCAAAAAGGTGATAGAAACAGTAGATTGCAGATTGCATTGGAGTTAAAAGGCAAGGAATGCTAAAGATAGATTTTATGGTTTGGGAAATAATAGGAGAGTGTGTTTAAAAAATTATTAAGGCTATTGGTAAAGACAACATCTATTATAGAATATGACACTGGGAATGAGTATCTGAGGAAATTGGAAGACAAGGTAATAAGAAGAGAGAACAAGAAACTAATAGGGCTATATATCAGTATGCAAATATTGAAATCATTAAGAATTATGGCAAGAGTATTGTTGAAAAAAAATAACAGCCAGGACTATAAATCTTTAAAGTATGAAGAGAGGTAAATGAAGAGTTGATTGCAGTGAGCAATGGATAGTATATTTTCTGATGTCATGACATTCAAACCTTTTTTTTGTTTTGTTTTGTTTTGTTTTGTTTGTTTTCCTGGAGAGAGGTAGAGAGAATAATCTGAAAGCAGCAAAAGAAGTAAGGAAAACACTTTATGACAGGATCTCTTAGGAGAGTTGTAAGTTTCCATTAGAGCACAAAGCTTGAGTACATAATATTGAGAGAAGGCCAGAACTGGAGGGGTTTGCTGCTGATGCTGAGTTCCATAGGTAAAAGGGTGTCAAGAGTGTGGACAGGTGGGAAATGGGATCAAATAAAATGGTATAGAAGTCCTTGGGAGAATCAAAACAATTGGTAAAGATTGATAATCTTGCTAGACACCAAATACATAGTACTTGTGTGAGGGTAGGAATGGAAGTCTGAGAGTTGTGGGTACAATGAAAGATAGGGTCTTACCAACAAAGTCTGGAATTCCCTGGCTAAAAGCTCTTTCTTACTGCTCAGAACTTTTACTCTTCCTCATTCTTTAAAAGGATTAGGCCATGTCCTCTGCCTGTCTTTTGTCTGTGGAAACTTTAGTCAAAGAAGTTTAATCAGAGAAGAGAGAAATGTGGAAACAAAGGATAACAGTCAAAGGAGATTAAATAACAATAATGTAGGCATTAAGCATAGTCAAGGACCTTTAGTTCTTTCTCAAGGACTATAGATGATATTCTGAGTGATATCCTGTGAGCTGTCTTATAGATACTAACACATCAGGTGGAAAAGCTAACTACCTGATGACCAGACTGTACCCAGGGCATGAGCTGCTGAAATTCTGAGAAGTGGCCACAAAGAAATGGGAACAAATGAACCCTGGAACTGAAGATTAATTGTACCTAAAACCACCAAGATGATGCTAGTCAGACCACTGATGATCAGTTTGAAGATGTTAGAAATGACTGCGCTTATTTGGCATGGGGCCACTCCCACTTCTGTTTATAAAATTTCTTGCCCCGCTTCTTGTCGGGAGGCAGGAGTTGGCTTTTGGATAGGCGTCCACCACTCTCCCTCGCCCCCAGTTGCTGGCATCTGAAATAAAGCAAATTTTCCTTTCCAAAAAAAAAAAAAAAAACGAATAAACAAATAAATAAATAAAGGGATTAGGGCTGACTTGAATTTTCTTAAATTTCTAACTCCTGCCTCAAAATCTTGCCTCATCTTCATGCTTTTTCTCACTTTTGTAACATTATAAGAAGCATATTTTAGATTTGTATAACTTTTCAGTTCAGTTCAGTTCATTCACTCAGTCGTATCCAACTCTTTGTGACCCCATGAATAGCAGCACGCCAGGCCTCCCTGTCCATCACCAACTCCCAGAGTTCACTCAAACTCGTCCATCAAGTCGGTAATGCCATCCAGCCATCTCATCCTCTGTCATCCCCATCTCCTCCTGCCCCCAATCCCTCCCAGAATCAGAGTCTTTTCCAATGAGTCAAGT
>NW_011494834.1:2673557-2689584 GCF_000754665.1 Bison bison bison
ACCCAGGACTGGTCTCTTTTAGGATGGACAGGTTGGACCTCCTTGCAGTCCAAGGGACTCTCAAGAGTCTTCTCCAACACCACAGTTCAAAAGCACTAATTCTTTGGTGCTCAGCTTTCTTCACAGTACAACTCTCACATCCATACATGATCACTGGAAAAACCATAGTCTTGAGTAGATGGACCTTTGTTGGCAAAGTAATATCTCTGCTTTTTAATATTCTATCTAGGTTGGTGATAACTTTACTTCCATGGAGTAAGCGTCTTTTAATTTCATGGCTGGAATCACCATCTGTAGTGATTTTGGAGTCCCCCAAAATAAAGTCTGCAATGGTTTCCACTGTTTCCCCATCTATTTCCTATGAAATGATGGGATCAGATTCCATGATCTTAGTTTTCTGAATGCTGAGTTGTAAGCCAACATTTTCCACTCTCCTTTTTCACTTTCCTCAAGAGGCTTTTTAGTTCCTCTTCACTTTCTGCCATAAGGGTGGTGTCATTTGCATATCTGAGGTTATTGATATTTCTCCCAGCAATCTTGATTCCAGCTTGTGCTTCTTCCAGCCCAGCGTTTCTCATGAGGTACTCTGCATATAAGTTAAATAAGCAGGGTGGCAATATACAGCCTTGACGTACTCTTTTTCCTATTTGGGCCAGTCCATTGTTCCATATCCAGTTCTAACTGTTGTTTCCTGACCTCCACATAGGTTTCTCAAGAGGCAGTTCAGGTAGTCTGGTACTTCCATCTCTTTCAGAATTTTCCACAGTTTATTGTGATCCACACAGTCAAAGGCTTTGACATAGTCAATAAAGCAGAAATAGATATTTTTTCTGGAACTCTCTTGCTTTTTCCATGATCCAGCGGCAATTTGATCTCTGGTTCCTCTGCCTTTTCTAAAACCAGCTTGAATATCTGGAAGTTCACTTTTCACATATTTCTGAAGCCCAGCTTGGAGAATTTTGAGCATTACTTTACTAGCATGGAATCGGACAGGACTCAGCAACTGATCTGATCTGATCTTACTAGCATGTGAGATGAGAGCAATTGTGTGGTAGTTTGAGCATTCTTTGGTATTGCCTTTCTTTGGGATTGGAATGAAAACTGACCTTTTCCAGTCCTGTGGCCACTGCTGAGTTTTCCAAATTTGCCAGCATATTAGTGCAGCACTTTCACAGCATCATCTTTTAAGATTTGAAATAGCTCAACTGGAATTCCATCACGTCCACTAGCTTTGTCCATAGTCATGTTTCCTAAGGCCCACTTGACTTCTCATTCCTGGGTCTGGTTCGAGGTGGGTGATCACATCATCATGGTTATCTGGGTCATGAAGATCTTTCTTGTATAGTTCTTCTGTGTATTCTTGCCAGCTCTTCTTAGTATCTTCTGCTTCTGTTAGGTATGTACCATTTCTGTCCTTTATTGTGCTGATCTTTGCATGAAATGTTCCCTTGGTATCTCTAATTTTCTTGAAGAGATCTCTAGTGTTTCCCATTCTATTGTTTTCCTCTATTTCTTTGCACTGATCACTTAGAAAGCCTTTCTTATCTCTCCTTGCTATTCTTTGCAACTTTTGATTCAGATGGGTATATCTTTCCTTTTCTCCTTTGCCTTTTGATTGTCTTCTTTTCCATCTGTTTGTAAGGCCTCCTCAGACTCCATTTTGCCTTTTTGTATTTCTTTTTCCTGGGAATGGTTTTGATCACCGCCTACTGTACAATGTTACTAACCTCCATCCATAGTTCTTCAGGCACTCTGTCTATCAGATTTAATCCCTTGAATATATTCTAATCCCTTGATCTAATCCCTCTTCTTCACCTGACTTTTAAAAAAACTTTGCTGAAATACTTTGGGGTGTTCTTACTTTTAGGGGACTGAGACGCCCATTCTTTTTGCATGGTTCTGTAATAACCCTTTCTCTGCTCCAAACTCTCAACTTCTTGTTCGTTCTGGCTCACTCTGTATCAGGCTTTGCACAAATTCAGTAACCCAACAACATTTTCTCTTTCTCTGTGTTAAAGAAGTGAGGTTGTGGTAGTTTTATGGGAGTGAATAAAGATAAGTGTGCAGAAAGGTTGTTTTGCTTGTATCCTTGACCATTAGAGTAGAAACTGTTAGTGAATGTCTGGGGCATAAGTTTATGAAGGAGTACACATGGTATACACATGGGATTCTTACCCACAGAGTAGGGATAATGGGCAGTGATAATGACAAACAGCCACTTTGGTGGCCCTAGAATGGGGTTACAAAAGGTGCCATGACTATACTTGGAAAAGTGTCAACAAGAAAAACACATTGACTTCTATTAGTAAGCCAGACAGAAACATCAGCAAGCTCCTAGAATGTACATTCTCTTGGTTTTTACAAGAGCAATGACAAAATACTATTGGTGCATTAAAATTAAAACATGAAAGGGAACATTTCTGGAGGAGAAAGGAAAACATGAGTTCCTTGTGCAAAGATATGGCAAATGCAGAAATCCCAAATTTCCTTTGTCATTGATGGAAATGCAAAATAAAAACCAATGAAACTTCTCAGTAATAAAGTTTTCTAGTACATAATTGGACACCTGAGGACTCTAATCCCTTTCCTCACCAAAAAAAAAAAAAAAAAGAAGAAGAAGAAGAAGAAAACAAACTAAAAAATTCCCAAAGGTCATGAAATTACTTCCACTAAAATAAGTTGTTTTCAAATCTTCAGTAAGATCTGTGCCAAACATAACATTATTTGCTTATTCAGTTCAGTCACTCAGTCATTTCTGACTCTTTGTGACCCCATGAATTGCAGCATGCCAGGCCTCCCTGTCCATCATCAACTCCTGGAGTTTACTCAAACTCATGACCTTTGAGTCCGTGATGCCATCCAGCCATCTCATCCCCTGTCATCCCCTTCTCCTCCTGCACCCAATCCCTGCCAGCATCATGGTCTTTTCCAATGAGTCAACTCTTTGCATGAAGTGGCCAGAGCACTGGAGTTTCAGCTTTAGCATCAGTCCTTCCAATGAACACCCAGGACTGATCTCCTTTAGAATGGACTGGTTGGATCTCCTTGCAGTTCAAGGAGCTCTTGAGAGTCTCCTCCAACACCACAGTTCAAAAGCATCAATTCTTTGGCACTCAGCTTTTTTCACAGTCCAGCTATCACATCCATCCATGACCATTGGAAAAACCATAGCCTTGACTAGATGGACCTTTGGGATTACATCTGATAGATAGAGTGCCTGATGAACTATGGATGGAGGTTCGTGACACTGTACAGGAGACAGGGATCAGGACCATCCCCATGGAAAAGAAATGCAAAAAAGTAAAATGGCTGTCTGAGGAGGCCTTACAAATAGCTGTGAAAAGAAGAGAAGGGAAAAGCAAAGGAGAAAAGGAAAGATATTCCCATTTGAATGCAGAGTTCCAAAGAATAGCAAGGAGAGATAAGAAAGCCTTCCTCAGTGATTGTTGCAAAAAAATAGAGGAAAACAACAGAATGGGAAAGACTGGAGATCTCTTCAAGAAAATTAGAGATGCCAAGGGAACATTTCATGCAAAGACGGGCTCGATAAAGGACAGAAATGGTATGGACCTAACAGAAGCAGAAGATATTAAGAAGAGGTGGCAAGAATACACAGAAGAAATGTACAAAAAAGATCTTCATGACCCAGATAATCAAGATGGTATGATCACTCACCTAGAGCCAGACATCCTGGAATGTGTAGTCAAGTGGGCCTTAGAAAGCATCACTACGAACAAAGCTAGTGGAGGTGATGGAATTCCAGTTGAGCTATTTCAAATCCTGAAAGATGATGCTGTGAAAGTGCTGTACTCAATATGCCAGCAAATTTGTAAAACTCAGCAGTGGCCACAGGACTGGAAAAGGTCAGTTTTCATTCCAGTCCAAAGAAAGGCAATGCCAAAGAATTTGCTTATTAAAAACCTGTTAATTTGTAATGGCCCTATTTTAATTAAAATATTGCCCAATTAGGCAACAATTCTGTGAGGATATATTATCATTAATTTCCAAATGGAAAAATTAATTCCATAAGCTTAGAGAAATAAAGAGAATTTTGGAGTGGTAACAACAGCTAAAAAAAGAAAAAAAGTAGACCTGAGTTCAAACACAGACCTACTGACTTTAATTCAGTACTTTTTCTGTAATGCATGGGCACTGTTGCATTACAGGTAAGGCTTAGATTTGCTCTGCCAGAGGCTCATGGAAAGTTATCACATTTAAATCATTGCAACGATGAAGATTGCAACTTAAGCTTTATTTCTTCTTTCTTCTAAATTATAATAACTATGATTTTAAAGAACCCACTATTGCACAAGATACTTCACATATATTGTCAAATAACACAACTGAAAGTAGATATCATTTACATTCACAGAAGAATATATTTGGCTAGGATTAAGTAATTCTTCCAAATATATCTTGATAACATATTGTCTGGCAAGATGAGAATCAAACCCAGGGGCATGGAGCTCATTCTATGAAATCTAATCGCCTTTTATTCAAATACCTCTAGGTAAACGAGTCTGATTTATTAATAAAAAATCTCAGTTGACATGTTCTCTACAATATTATAAATTATTCCTACATTTCCTTCCATAAAAGTTGAAAAAAAGCATGAATATCTGTATTGCCTTTCTGTATTTTTTTCCAAAATTTAAAGGTATGAGATTATAAAAATGAACTACTGACAAGACTAATTTAGAAAGCAGTAATCATATTTTTTTGAATTAGATTTTAAAATTAGAGAGGTGTCAAAGAAAAATAAAATAAAACATTAAGAGGAGGAGTAATAAGAAGCAATAAGATATTTCTAAAGAGCAAAAGCAAAATTTTTTTAGAGTAAGTTTCAAAAGTTGGGAGGTCAGAGAGAAGATCTAAATTCTAGAACATCTAGGGGGCTGATCTTTCATTACCATTTAGCCCAAATGCTAATTTTGGGTTGAAACACAATTTCTGGGCACAGGTTGATAATGCATAGTTACGAAAAGACTAGAGGTTGTGAAGTTGACAAGAGTTTCAGCCTCAGATCTTTCAATCTTTAATAACTGAAGCAATTTGCTGATCCACTCTGAAATACTGTGGAATCTGAAAGGACCCCCCAAAGCAAGAAGTGTTTGTTCTATTAGGAAGAATAGATATGGCTTTTAACAATGCAAAAGATGATCCAGACCTGTGATTACTAAATGCCATAGCAGCTACGTCAGAATTTCTTTAGACAATTTAGATTAAAAAGCCTGAGGAAATTGAACATTTTAGAAAGAAAAATGTACTAATACGTAAAATAATTACCTGTATGTTACAGTTATGATACTAAACTAAGAGGATGATGTAGCTATTCAGTTCAATTCAGTCACTCAGTTGTGTCCAACTCTTTGTGACCCGATGGACTTTCCTGTCCATCATCAACTCCTGGAGCCTGCTCAAACCCATGTCCAATGAGTTGGTGATGTCATCCCACCATCTCATCCTGTCATCCCCTTCTTCTCCTGCTTTCAATCTTTCCCAGCATCAGGGTCTTTTCCAATGAGTCAGTACTTTGCATCAGGTGGCCAAAATATTGGAGTTTCAGCTTCAGCTGCAGTCCTTCCAGTGAATGTTCAAGACTGATTTCCTTTAGGATTGATTGGTTTGATTTCCTTGCTGTCCAAGGGACTCTCAAGGGTCTTCTCCAACACCACAGTTCAAATGCATCAATTCTTCAGCACTCAATGTTCTTTAAAGTCCAACTCTCACATCCATACATGACTACTGGAAAAACCATAGCTTTGACTAGATGGATCTTTGTTGGCCAAGTAATGTCTGTGCGCTTTAATATGCTGCCTAGGTTGGTGTAGCTATTAAAAATAGCTAAAAAGTAATTTGCATGTTATTTAGAAACTCCTGAATGTTTTAAAGTGTGAGAGAATGATAAAAATAGTTTTGTGTTTGAAAAACATCACTGATAGAAGCATTAGAAGCATGAGAAGTGTGAATATGAGTAACGGAGGAATAGAGACAAATATTTGTAGGAGTCTTTACCTATTCCAACTGACGGCAAAATTTCAACTGTGTGGAATGGACAGGGGTAATATAAAGAAAAAGGCAAAGTATTGTAGAAAATTTAGGAGATAATCCAGGTTTGACAGCACTTGTGACTCTTTGAATAAAAGAGACAGATTAGTCAACATGACCCTAGTTTTCCACCCCACTGATTACAAGAATGGCGGTTAACAGTTGGAGCAGGGAAGTTGTGATACCAGTTTCTTCACCTTCAATTATAGATGCATTCACCAAAGTGTGAGAAAGAAAAACAAGTTTAGAAGATAAATGAAGGATAATGTAATGTTTAGTTATGTTTGATTGCTTGGCAATGCTTAAGTCAGTACAAATCAGAGAGTTTTTTTTTTTTTTTTAGTATCTAATTAGAGTTTTGAAAGCATCTGATTATAAACAATGTGTACAGATTGAAAAGTTAATGCATTTGTCAACTTTTATATTTCCATTGACTTTGGTCTTTTAATCTTCTAGTTTAATGTTGATTGATTGACTGTGGCATCGCTAAGTGGTATGAATATGTTTGCATGTGTCATACAAATGTCACATGCATGCATTTAGATCATCTTACTTATTAAAGGGGTAAAACTGTTTAAGAAGTCTCTATATATGTGTATGTGAAAACTCTAGCAAAGATTAACATCTATTTTTTTAAAGGGTCTAAAAGTTTATGTTATACAGTGATATCCATTTTTTGTAGATTTAATATTTTCTCCTTAGTTCACATTGTAGGAAAAATGTGTATTTTATAACAATATAGGGAACATCTCTCTATAGTTATTCATCAAGTACAGTGGTCTAGGTCGTAATTTATTCTCTAGCTTTTAAAGTTTGCCCTCTGAAGGTTGCTCACTTCCATATTTAAAATTCTTTTAAACAAGGGTACAGAAAGATTTGGTGCCAAACCAAGTATATTAATAATAGCTCTAGACCTATGCAGGACACACATTTCAAAGATTCTCTTAAAAATGGTTCACAAAAGTGCTTTATATCTTTTAAAGTACTTATATACATCATTATTTTATTAGCAATGATGAAAGTAATAAGTTTTCCATTTTGGCCCAAGTGAGGACATTTCTAAAATTTTCTTTAATGTTCACCAAATAAATACTATCATACAGAATATTTTAGATAAGATTTCTTAGAAATCATGAGGGATGGTGTAAGTTTTACCGAGGAGAATGTTTCCTGACATCTCTCATGTAGTCATATTTCAAACTCAGATTAAGAAGCCTAAGCTTGATTTTTCATTTTCTTCCAAATGATTAGCTTTCAGATTGAAGAAGACAACAAATCTGAATGTAAATTTTACACCAGTCCCATGAAAAAGAGGGAGACTGTGATTAGGTCTAAATTATTCAATTAATAACTGAATCAGGGCTAAGACCTAGGCATTGTGATTTTTTTGTTCATTATACCTTCACTTGACTATATTTCATTTGCATTTGAAATTCATGCACGAATAAATATGTAGGATATTTAGGAGTTTTTAATTTTTAAACTTGAAAGGAAAATTAATGAGGTACTCAAATGAGCAATAGTTTTTAAGTTGTAATACTTATTATTTTTGGTTCAGTTCATCTAGTACAAAAAAGTTAAAGTGAAAACACTTGTGCTTTATGGAAAAAACAACAACAACAAAAACTGATCACTTTGGCTTTTACCACACTTCACAAAGAGGGCTTAAGTATCTTATGTTCTATAGTGCATTTAAAATCAGTGAGGGATTAAGATAAATTTCACTTGACCAATACTAAAAAAAAAAAAAAAAGACTCTGAATGCACATCATGTAGTGTTCATCTTCTGACAGCACAGTATTTCAGGAGATAACAGTAAGGAGGAATTTATGGCAGGTGCATTACTACTTAGGAACTAATCTCATCCACATGGCTGTTAACATGAAATATGGATTTTAATAATCCTGACTCTGTGAGTTGTGTGATCCTGCCTGGTGGGAATGTGATTAGCCGCAGCCTGCAAGATTAATTGAGATATATAACACATGATTACATCTAGTGGATTACAAGCGACTTTGATTATGTGAGAGTTTGCATAGTTAAATACATACAAATAAACCAATATCCTATTATGACAAGAAAGAAAATTCTTTTTTCCTTAGGTCATTAAACAGTTCACTTAAATAGAATGCAAAAGTCTTTCAGGGAGAAGACATTTTAAAGAAAAGTGTAGATAGATGGATAGATGATAGATAGATATCTAGATCACATAAAATGTCTTGAAATTTACTCCATCATTATGCATATTACCTAGAACAGAATTTTACTCGGTAAAGAAAAAGTTTCTGACATCAACACATAGAAATTTTGTTGTTATTGCTCAGGCATTAAGTCGTTTCCAATTTTCTGCAACCCCATGGACTGAAGCACGCCAGGCTTCCCTGTCCTTCACCATCCCTGGTGATATGCTCAAATTCATGTTCATTGAGTTCGTGATGCTATCCAACCATTTCATCCTCTGCTGCTCCCTTCTCCTCCTGCCTTCAATCTTTCCCAGCATCAGGGTCTTTTCAAATGAGTCAGCTCTTCGCATCAGGTGGCCAAAGTATCAGAGCTTCACCTTCAGCATCAGTCCTTCCAATGAATATTCAGGGCTGATTTCCTTTAGGATTGACTGGTTTGATCTTGCTGTCCAAGGGACTCTCAAGAGTCTTCTCCAACACCACAGTTCCAAAGCATGAATTCTTCTGCATTCAGCTTCTTTTATGGTCCAACTCTCACATTCATACATGACTACTGGAAAAACCATAGCTTTGACTAAACAGGCAGAGTAATGTCTTTGCTTTTTAACATGCTGTCTAGGTTTGTCATAGCTTTTCTTCCAAGGAGCAAGCGTCTTTTAATATCATGGCTGCAGTCACCATCTGCAGTGATTTTGGAGCCCAAGAAAAGAAAGTCTGTCACTGTTTCCATTGTTTCCCCATCTATTTGCCATGAAGTGATGGGACTGGATGCCACAATCTTAGTTTTTTAAATGTTGAGTTTTAAGCCAGTTTTTTCACTCTCCTCTTTCACCTTCATCAAGAGGCTTTTTAGTTCCTCTTTGCTTTCTGCCACAAGTGTGGTGTCATCTGCATATCTGAGGTTATTGGTATTACTCCTGGCAGTCTTGATTCCAGCTTGAACTTCATGCACCCCGGTATTTCACATGGTGTACTCTGCATATAAGTTAACTAAGCAGGATGACAATATACAACCTTGACATATTCCTTTCCTAATTTTGAACCCATTCTAACTATCCAGTAATAAAATAAACTTTCATTTTTCTTGAATTTTATTTTAATGCTTACTTCCAATAGGGCTAAATTACTAATTATTTCATGAATGATTATTGTTTCCCTCAAAACTCTTCTCTTTGGAAAAGGTTTGTTGACATCACTCTCCATGTTCAGTACAATGAATTTGGCTGAGCTTTCAAAGCACTTAACTCTAGTTTGCCATTCTATTACTCTAAATAAAAAGCTAGCTTTTCAAATTAATCTCACTCTATTTATTTTTATGTATTCTGTTTTACAGCCAAACTACATTCTTTCCCAGGCCCTACATAGGTCCTCCTTTTTCCAACCTCTAAGCATACTAACTCATAACTCTATGAATAATTGCATCCCTTTTTATCTGTCTCTATTAATCAAGGGAAATGAGGTGCTCTAGAACAAGCAAACTCTCCTAAAATCAATAAATGGAATCACATGCTTAAGTCAATTAAGATTCTTGCAACCTAATGTGTATAGAATGAATATATTCAAGATGATAGGAATTTAAATACACACATTAAGCAACTACCTCTGACATATAATTGACTTGGTCAGAAGCATCAAGTTGCTTCTAAAGAAACAACAAAAATTTTAGAAATCTTCAGTTGGTAATAGTGAAAGCTAAGACTTAGAATGCAAAAAATATTTCAACAAATCTTCTCAGAGCACATCTGGATCACAGACGTTAGTCTAGGACCAGAACTGGAGCGTATCCCTAGAATTCTGAAAAAGACATGAAGGGACTGCTACTTTATATAATTGGTAATGAAGCATAAAATTTTAAGAAGGACAGAAAAATAATATAAATATATTCAAGACAGATCTGTACACACACTGTAAGTGATGGCTTTAAACTGGATAGCTAAAGGCACCCAGGATTTTTGAGGTTACCATTCACTTTTGGGATTGATTCCTTTTCACTAAATAAACCACAGATACTGTCAAAAAAAGAATCATCATGTAAATTGAATTAAATCTTATTAAAATGAACTGTTATTAGGAAAACATTACTAGAAACTCTTTAACTTCAAGAATTTCTGAGCAATATGTATACATTTTAAAAGAAAGAATCAGATTGTCTTCTGAGAAAGACAGTACGAAAGATGAGAAGTCTTCTCATGTGGATAACTTTTGTATTTTTAATTTTTTACTCCTTCTTTTTGTATCTTTGAAACCACATATATTTGATCTTCAGAAATAGCATGAATTCCAGAGAGAAACATACTCTTTCAGCAATACATAGATAGTTTACATAGATAGTGCTTAGTTAGTTAGTTAGTTAAGTCGCTCAGTCGTGTCCGACTCTTTGCGACCCCATGAATAGCAGCAGCAAGTCAGGACTCCCTGTCCATCACCAACTCCCGGAGTTCACCCAAACTCATATGCATCGAGTCGGTGATGCCATCCAGCCCTCTTATCCTCTGTTGTCCCCTTCTCTTCCTGTCCCCAATCTCTCACAGCATCAGGGTCTTTTCCAATGAGTCAACTCTTTGCATGAGGTGGCCAAAGTATTGGAGTTTCAGCTTGAGCATCAGTCCTTCCAATGAACCCCAGGACTGATCTCCTTTAGGGTGGACTGGTTGGATCTCCTTGAAGTCTAAGGGACTCCCAAGAGTCTTCTCCGACACCACAGTTCAAAAGCATCAATTCTTCGGCACTCAGCTTTCTTCACAGTCCAGCTCTCACACCCATACATGACCACTGGAAAAACCATAGCCTTGACTAGATGGACCTTTGTTGACAAAGTAATGTCTCTGCTTTTTAATATGCTATCTAGGTTGGTCATAACTTTCCTTCCAAGGAGTAAGCGTCTTTTAATTTCATGGCTGCAGTCACCATCTGCAGCGATTTTGGAGCCCAAAAAAGTAAAGTCTAACACTGTTTACCCATCTAATTGCCATGAAGTGATGGGACCAGATGCCATGATCTTAGTTTTCTGAATGTTGGGCTTTAAGCCAACTTTTTCACTCTCCTCTTTCACTTTCATCAAGAGGCTTTTTAGTTCCTCTTCACTTTCTGCCACAAGGGTGGTGTCATCTGCATATCTGAGGTTATTGATATTTCTCCCGGCAATCTTGATTCCAGCTTGTGCTTCTTCCAGCCCAGCGTTTCTCATGAGGTACTCTGCATATAAGTTAAATAAGCAGGGTGACAATGTACGGACTTGACATACTCCTTTTCCTATTTGCAACCAGTCTGTTGATTCATGTCCAGTTTTAGTATTTAATATCTTAAATATAATAGGTTAATGGTAGACATCACCTTGATGCTACTGCTGCTGCTTAGTCACTTCAGTGACTCTATGGACTGCAGCCTGCCAGGCTCCTCTGTTCATGGGATTCTCTAGGCAAGAGTACTAGAGTAGGTTGCCGTACCCTCCTCCAGGGGATCTTCCCGATTCAGGAATTGAACCCAGGTCTCCTGCATTGAAGGCAGAATTTTTATCACTGAGCCACCAGGAAAGCCCAAACATCAACTTAGTAATTGCAATTTGAGATAAAATCTGGTTCTTTTTGTTTTATACCATACTAGGTATATTGAGAATCTTTACTGATAAACAGTTGATAGTAAAAAAAAAAAAAAGACAAAACATTTTCTTGTTCTTATCATGAATTTTAATCTTGATAACAAGTTGTTCAATTTGCCAACTTTATCCAGAAATGATGCTATTCTTAGTCGCACAGGATGTGACTTAGGTCAATTGATCAAAATAACTTTTTAACATGCTAGAAATATTAAATATGCTTCTAATTTTCCCCTCCAAAATTCTAGTTTTTTTTTTTTTTTTTTTAAACCAGAACGTAGTTAAAAGTGGATGTGGCTTTTGGAATGAAATAAACATGAATTTTGTAGCTGTGTCATTCCTTGTTTCACTTTTAGGTGTGTTTCAGCAGCTAACTCCGGAGAAGGCAATGGCAACCCACTCCATTACTCTCGTCTGGAAAATCCCATGGACAGAGGAGCCTAGTAGGCTGCAGTCCATGGGGTCGCGAAAAGTCTGACACGACTGAAGGACTTCACTTTCACTTTTCACTTGCATGCACTGGAAAACGAAATGGCAACCCACTCTAGTGTTCTTGCCTGGAGAATCCCAGGGATGGGGGAGCCTGGTGGGCTGCCGTCTATGGGGTCGCACAGAGTCGGACATGACTGACGTGACTTAGCAGCAGCAGCAGCAGCAGCTAACTATCGCCCCCTATGTTTCCATGCCAAGTTGTTCAGGATTAATTATTTCCATTCTCACTCTATTTACAATCCTACATATGATAACACCATACAGTATCATTTCTAATAACAAAAAGCTCAAAGTTGTTTTAATCTAATTACAGTGATAGAGATCCAGTAGAGTTACTCAACTGATACCTGTGGTAAACAATTGGTAAACAATTGCTGAACAATACCTCTCTATATTGAAGTCCTATCGATGTAAATATTACATAGAATGATGAAATGTGTCTTTAAAGTGGATGTGGCTTTTGGATGAAATAAACCTGAATTCTGTAGCTGTGTCATTCCTGGTATGTTTCTTAAAGTCTTTAAGGCTCAGATTTCCTCATCTTCAAAATAGAAAAAAATAACGCCTGTCATATGATTATTGTAAAGACTAAATGTAAAAAAAAAAAAATGAACATTTTTAAAGGGTTTTAAAATATGAGTTATAGGCCTGCTGTTGAGAGGTAGATATTTTCATTTAGTTTATAGAAGCAAAACTTTTTCAATGTCCTTTTAAAGGATCTTTCATTTCTTTAAATTAAATTTACAAATCTTGACATTTTATTAAGGTTTCTTTACTTTAAAAGGAAAAAAAAGTTACAGTACACTTCATTTATATACTTCACAGATTCAATCTCATTTCCAGAGGCCATCACAGAAACAAAGTGAACAAGGAAATTTTTTCTTTCCTATACAGATGGTGCCTACTTTTGACCTTAGCAAACAGCTTTTCAAACCAATGTTTCAACACTCGAATAGTAAAAACATCTGGATCTTCTGGAGAATTCATGAATCAACCTGAAATGTTAACAGATCAAACAGCTTGGATATAAATATACAAGGATGGATTCTGAATACTTAATATCCTGATAAATATTGATAAATAGTACTTACGTGCTGCTTGTTTAAATATAATCTAAGCAATTTTGTAACACATTGCTGAGGATAGCAAGTATCAGGAGAATTAGTCTGTACGTCTGTAGTTTTCAATTAGAAAAAGACAATCTAATATATTACAATAAAAACCATAATGTTATTATATAAGAATTTCACAATTTAAGGTGATATCAATAAGTGTGCTGTTTTTTTATCTGTATAGGATCTTTTCCATTGAAATAATTTGTAACATCTTATTCATTTAGCATTTTGGTGGCTCAGAGGTTAAAGCATCTGCCTGCAATGCAAGAGACCTGGGTTCGATCCCTGGGTCCAGAAGATCCCCTGGAGAAGGAAATGTCAACTCATTCCAGTATTCTTGCCTGGAGAATCCCATGGACGGAGGAGCCTGGTGGGCTACAGTCCATGTGGTCACAAAGTGTTGGACACGACTGAGTGACTTAGCATGCATGCATGCATTGTATCACAAATAAGTTGAAAATGGGAAACCTGTAACAAAGTACAGGTTGTGTGCTTTGTTGATGGCAAGGCTAGTGGCAGAAAATGTCTCCATATTCCTGAATTTTACATTATTATTAGTTTTTGCTGCCCATTTGAAATATATATATCTTAACACACATGGTTGGATAATTGTAGCAGATTTTATAATGAACTGTGGCTGCAAATAACTTTTGCATGATAACAATGGATAATTAGATTTCTTCAACCTGCATTCTCATAATACTTGTCTTTGACAATATCATAATTTTGTGAACTTTCATGAAATGAGAAGCTAATAGGAACATCCTGTTTTCTCTGTTATTAATAGCTGTTTATCTATTACTTAAAAAATAAACCCACAAAAAATATAGTGTATAAGTGAGGAATGAGACTTTCTTCATGTTGTAAATTATTTTGTGCCAAGCAACTATGAAATGCTTTTAAACAGTAGAATCAGACGTAGCAGTATGAAAAAATTAAGATTAAAGCAGTAAAATGTCAACAAAGTAGAATCTGTTAATCATCTTTATACTTACTGTATGTTTAAATATTTAGATAACAATTATAGAAAATGAAGCAAATTTTATTTAAAAATGATTTTTCTTAATTCAAAGTAATGTATATTTATTATAAAAAAGGTACAAACGCATGAAAATTAAACACATTCTATTTCTTTCCTTTGTAGGTAACCATATTGTATTTTAAAGATGTCCAATATCTATGCATGGATATTAAAAGCATTATTTAAATTCAGATAACAATTTTAAATATTTAAATATTCAGATAACAATTATAGAAAATGAAGCAAATTTTATTTAAAAATGATTTTTATTAATTCAAAGTAATGTATATTTATTATAAAAAAGGTACAAACGCATGAAAATTAAACACATTCTATTTCTTTCCTTTGTAGGTAACCATATTGTATTTTAAAGATGTCCAATATCTATGCATGGATATTAAAAGCAGAATATATCACATCTTGTATACAGATTTATAATATGAATTCATAGTTGGAATGCTTTATTCTTCATATATAGAATAATTTTTGCTTTGTTTCAGCAAACATTTCTAATATGTGTATCACATTGAAAATAATTGGATATTAACAATGAGTCAATGTCCAAGATTAATTATTTTTACTAGTTATTTCATTTGAAACAAACTCCTCTGTCTTCTCATTTTGTTTAACTTACTCTGTCTCTATGAAATTAGGTGAAACAGTTTTGTTAGAAATCTGTTTGTCTTCTAACATCCTCTGGAAAATAGCTTGTTATATTAATGAATTCTAACTATGATACACACACACACACACACACACATGGAATATTCCTTGGCCATAAAAAGGAATGAAATTTTGCCCCTTGCAATAACATGGATGGAGCTGAAAGGTATTATGCTTAGTGAAGTAAGTCAGACAGAGAAAGTCAAGCAGTGTATGTTATCACTTGAGTGTAGAAAAACAGAAACGATCTCACACAGAGAACAAACCAGTGGTTACCAGCGAGGAGTGGAAAGGAGGAAGGGGCAAGGTAGGGGTATGTAGTGGACCGGGACACTCCCATCAGTCTCCCATCAGAAGACAGTCCTTCCATTGCTCTGGCCACTGGCTGTGTCTCCTTGGCGTCTGGACTGCCTAGGGCCCACCTCAATGTGTTTTCCACCTGCCTAGAGAGCAGCTCAGCTGGAAGGCCTTGAACACCTTCCTCAGGGTCAGCAGGATCAGGATCAGAATCAGAGTAACACAGAGGATGGCCATAACCACTGCCAGCAAGTCCTTTAGTGTCCTACAGGAGAATTTAAACCATGACCCGGGGCTTTAAAGTCCATGTCATGATTTAAAGAAACTCTGGAATGCTTTCAAACAATGCTTTTGTATTTTATACAAAACCACAATGTATAAAATAAATAAGCTACAAGTATATATTGTACAGCACAGGGAATATAGCTTATATTTTATAATAAATTTAAAGAAAATATAATCTATAAAAATACTGAATCACTATGTTGGGCGCCTGAAACTAAAATTTTGTAAATCAGCTATATTTTGTAAATCAACTCTACTACAATGAGTAAATAAATAAATAAAACATTTTAAAATGCCTACCCTCAAACTACCTCACCCTCTGTCTTTG
>NW_011494834.1:2689684-2690209 GCF_000754665.1 Bison bison bison
TTAATTCAAAGTAATGTATATTTATTATAAAAAAGGTACAAACGCATGAAAATTAAACACATTCTATTTCTTTCCTTTGTAGGTAACCATATTGTATTTTAAAGATGTCCAATATCTATGCATGGATATTAAAAGCATTATTTAAATTCAGATAACAATTTTAAATATTTAAATATTCAGATAACAATTATAGAAAATGAAGCAAATTTTATTTAAAAATGATTTTTATTAATTCAAAGTAATGTATATTTATTATAAAAAAGGTACAAACGCATGAAAATTAAACACATTCTATTTCTTTCCTTTGTAGGTAACCATATTGTATTTTAAAGATGTCCAATATCTATGCATGGATATTAAAAGCATTATTTAAATTCAGATAACAATTTTAAATATTTAAATATTCAGATAACAATTATAGAAAATGAAGCAAATTTTATTTAAAAATGATTTTTATTAATTCAAAGTAATGTATATTTATTATAAAAAAGGTACAAACGCATGAAAATTAAACACATTCTATTT
>NW_011494834.1:2690341-2703311 GCF_000754665.1 Bison bison bison
GCAAATAGATGGGGAAACAGTGTCAGACTTTATTTTTCTGGGCTCCAAAATCACTACAGATGGTGACTGCAGCCATGAAATTAAAAGACGCTTACTCCTTGGAAGGAAAGTTATGACCAACCTAGATAGCATATTCAAAAGCAGAGACAGTACTTTGTCAACAAAGGTCTGTCTAGTCAAGGCTATGGTTTTTCCAGTGGTCATGTATGGATGTGAGAGCTGGACTGTGAAGAAAGCTGAGTGCTGAAGAATTGATGCTTTTGAACTGTGGTGCTGGAGAAGACTCTTGAGAGTCCCTTGGACTGCAAGGAGATCCAACCAGTCCATTCTTAAGATCAGTCCTGGATGTTCATTGGAAGGACTGATGTTGAAGCTGAAACTCCAGTACTTTGGCCACCTAATGCGATGAGCTGACCTATTGGAAAAGACCCTGATGCTGGGGAAAATTGAAGGCAGGAGGAGAAGGGGACACCAGGGAATGAGATGGCTGGATGGCATCACTGACTCGATGGACATGGGTTTGGGTGGACTCCTGGAGTTGGTGATGGACAGGGAGGCCTTGCATGCTGCAGTTCATGGACATGACTGAGCAACTGAACTGAACTGAACTGAACCATAGATACATATTTGAATGGAAGTCACCCCATCTTTTAGTTTGACACATTACTCATTTTGCTTCCCACACCATAATCTTTAACTTTCAGTCTCAAAGAATACTAGCTCTAATATATTTTTTAAAAAATCATTTTTTTAAAGAATCTAATTTATTTTTAAAGATTTGGAATTAAAATTTATTTTTAAAGAATCATTTTTAAAGATTTATCTTTAAAGTATCTAAAGAAATAAAGGAAAAAATATGCTTTTCTCTGGATGAATCGTCAGATCTTTTAGATAGTTTTTATTTACTTTGATAAGATTTAGTAGTACTGTATATTTTTCATGGCTAAACCTCCAGAAGCATGGAGATCAACAAGATAATCAGGGTGATAATAAGTAGAATAATCATTTATTCAGTAGTTATATATTTCATTCATTTGTCCAATATATGGCAGCCCACGGTGTTAGGGACTGAGAATGTATTCACTTTGGAAGGCAGTACAGTTACTAAGCGTAGAAGGCAATGGCAACCCACTCCAGTACTCTTGCCTGGCAAATCCCATGGATGGAGGAGCCTGGTAGGCTGCAGTCCATGGGGTCGCTAAGAGTCAGACACGACTGAGTGACTTCACTTTCACTTTTCACTTTCATGCATTGGAGAAGGAAATGGCAACCCACTCCAGTGTTCTTGCCTGGAGAATCCCAGGGACCGGGAAGCCTGGTGGGCTGCTGTCTATGGGGTCGCACAGAGTCGAACACGACTGAAGCGACTTAGCTGCAGCAGCAGCAGCAGCAGTTACTAAGAGACGGTATGTAACCGTGGAATGCTATGATACTTGAGCCAAAGGGAACTATTATGCAGAGCAACTAGAAATGGAGGCATTGGATTTGTGGAAATGAATTCTAAATGTTGCCAAGATAAGAAAAGAAGACAATGATGCCTCTTTACAGGATGGGGGTGGGTAACTCTACAGGGAGTGGTTAATAAGATATTTAAAGTTCTTCAACTGAATCCCACAAATGTAACCACAGTAAATTCACTTGAACTTTCTACTTAAACGAAGTAGATACACTCTTGAAAAATTTAAATAGTAGACCATTTATCTATATCTGATATTGTGCTGAATACATTATTTGCATTATTTCAGTTGTTATTATAACTCCATTCTATAGATGAGAAAAAACAGAATATTATAATTTACTGACTTCTGCAACTACACACATCTCATTTTTTAAAATTAATTTATTTATTTTAATTGCAGGCTAATTACTTTACAATATTGAGGTGGTTTTTGCCATATGTTGACATGAATCAGCTATGGGTATACCATAGAGACATGCAGCAACCTTCCAAAAAAAACAAAAAAAAAACTCAATGTATAAATTTCAGGTCATATTTGAAACTTATGTGTTTTAAAATAATGTCTTTAAAATTTTATTATTAAAATACAATAATAAAATATTTTCAATTGTAATATGTGCTTTTAAATTTTAAAAAGTTCCCTTAATTTCAATTTTTAAAACATTTGAAGCACAAATAAAACATTAAATATAATTAATAAATGATACTTTTAGATAATAAATTGTACATCAAATTTTAATTCTTTCAGTAAATTTGAAATTGACCTTTTTTTTGAAGAACATAATAAATTTTAAAAGTCTTGCTTAGAGTGATTTTTAAAGAGATTGAACAGGGTAATCATCAGGAACCACACAAGATATATTTTATGCATATTCAATAGTTGATAAGAAAATTGAACAGCAACTTTCTTCTCTTATTTAAAGAGCAATCTTTTTCAACAGCTTTATGTCCGTATTAACTTCTCTTTGCATTTAACTCAGAAGAAAAACTGTTGCTTTAGTTTTGTGCTCACAACAATAGTTCCTCTTTTAGAATTTCTCTACAATACCGTTTCAAGTATTTGCTTTCTTATCCTTTGAGACACTGTTTCACAACTTAATTTTAATGAACATCCAACTGAGATGAAAAGATTCACTGCTTTGTCATACAGAATAATTTTATCTATTTTAATTATAGTATTGTGTGGCATGTGTGTGGTAAGTTGCTTCAGTAGTGCTCAACAGGGAATCCCACTCTGTCCATGAGATTCTCCAGGCAAGAAACTTGAGTGGGTTGCCATACCCTTCTCCAGGGGCTCTTACCAACACAGGGATCGAACCTCCATCTGTTACCTCTCTTGCTTTGGCAGGTGGGTTCTTTACCACTAGTGCCACCTGGAAAGCCCAACTATAGTATCATAAAAATCAGCAGTTTCATTTTTCTTTTTTTCCACTGATTTTATAACATGTGGAAGAATGTAATAAACTAGTTAACTGTAAAGACATCTTTGTATAAATAAAACAAAATAAAACTGTTTGCCATGAAACACTATGATGCAATTTCTAAAACAATGTGTTCAAATAACTGGTGTCTGAAAGGCATTTTAGAGGTGCTGACATATAGTACATGAATATGCATGTGGTGGTAAAGTAGAAAATGTCCTATTTCATCTCATGTATGTAAAATTACAGTTGGTAAAGGCATTTGACCTAAGAAAGAGATTTATAAACTGGCTACATTTTGAATATTCATGACACATATTTATACATTCAAAATAACTACTTTATTAAAATGTGAGTCTAGGTTTTAAACCTCTGAAAATATTTTTAGAAAAGTGTGTTTAGTGAGAATTTGACTTTTATATATTTTCCCTTATCTGAATGTTTTAAAGAATTGAATTATAAAAATTATCCTTAAAGTTGCCCCTCCTTTATTTTATCTGTTAAATTACTGAAAAAGTAACACAGTTTAGAAAGCTGCTAGATTTCAGTGGCTACTGTAACAGTAATCTATGTAGGAATTATGTAGTAAGAACCTAATGCAATAATTTCATCCCAGAAGTTTAAAGAAGTATGAAAACATAAATGCCCTGTGTATAATGTGGAAAAAACATGAAGTGAACCAATGGTGATAATAGTTAATGTTGAATTGTCATTTTTTATTTGTAAGAAAAATAAATGAGGTATATTTTAAGAGATTACCATAAGAGTACTTGACCAGTATAAAGAAGGAGAACATTAGGCAATAGTGAACATACTCAAGATTGCTATTTTATATAATGTAACTAAATTTTTTATTCAATATAAACTGTTTACTTTAGAATAGTTTTAGATTTTCATAAGAATTTTAAAGATGGACTTCCATATACTTCATATTCAGTTAGTTTCTATTATTGATATATCACATTTTGTAACGTACATTTGTCACAATTAATGTTTCCATATTGATATATTCATATTAATTAAAGTTCACATTTTATTCAGACTTACTTAGTTTTTACTAACGTCCTTCTTTTGTTTGAGGATCCCATATGGGATACCACATTAAATACATTACTCATCACATCTCCTTAAGGTCTTCTTGTCTGTGATAGTTTCTTGGGTACTCATTTTTTATGACTTTGATAGTTTTCAAGAGTACTGATCCAAGTATTTTGTAGAATGACTTGGACTGGTCTGATATTTTTATGATTATCTTGGGTTTATGTTTTTGAGGAGAAAGACTATAGAGATAAGGCACCATTCTGATCATACCAAATCAAGGGTCTATAGTATCAACATGGCTTACTGTGTTGTTGACCTTAATCAAGGGACTGAGGTAGTATTTTCAGGTTCACCAATAAAAATTACTCTTTTTATCCCTCTCTCTCTCTCTTTCCATACCCTTTGGATGAAAGTAACGAGAACAGTTCACACTCAAGCTGTGGAGTTTTGCTCTGCCTCCTTAAGGACAGACAACTACACAAATTATTTGGAATTCTTCTCTGCAGATTTGTCTCTTCTACCTCATTTACTGACTTATTCAATAATTTACTTATGTTAATATGGACTCAAGGATAATTGTTTTATTTACTCTATACTTTGGGTATTAACCCAATCTTACTTTATTGATCATATTTTTCCAGTTTTGGCCATATTGCTTCCTTTCAGTTGGCTTCTGTATCCTTTTGACAATTCCAGTCATTATGGGTTTGCATTTGTTTCCTTTTGGAGCACTTTTTCTTCATGCACCAGGGTCATGGCTGACATTTTATAATGAATTTTGTTTTTATAAGGAGAGGTGAAAACAGATGAAATATACATATGTATACAGAAGTATGTAGAAAATGCTGAATTCAGGTCAAATTCTTTCTCTAGTCTCATATTCACTGTATTTTAGAATAAACATCAATTTATTTATGGAGCAGTTGAAAAATATGTGGAAGAATCTTATTTGAATTCTAAATGTTAGGATTAAAAAAATAAACAGTATAATGGAACAGTATAATTTATAAATAAACAGTATAATTTGAACACTGGAACCAGTAACACTGAAGAAGCTGAAGTTGAACGGTTCTATGAAGACCTACAAGACCTATTAGAACTAACATCCAAAAAAGATGTCCTTTTCCTTATAGGGAACTGGAATGCAAAAGTAGGAAGTCAAGAAACACCTGGAGTAACAGGCAAATTGAACCTTGGAATACGGAATGAAGCAAGGCAAAGACTAATAGAGTTTTGCCAAGAAAATGCACTGGTCATAACAAACACATTCTTCCAACAACACAAGAGAAGACTGTATACATGGACATCAACAGATGGCAAACTCCAAAATCAGATTGATTATATTCTTGGCAGCCAAAGATGGAAAAGCTGTATACAGTCAGCAAAACAAGACTAGGAGCTGACTGTGGCTCAGATCATGAACTCCTTATTGCCAAATTCAGACTGAAATTGAAGAAAGTAGGGAAAACCACTAGACCATTCAGGTATGACCTAAATCAAATCCCTTATGATTATACAGTGGAAGTGAGAAATAGATTTAAGGGCCTAGATCTGATAGATAGAGTGCCTGATGAACTATGGAATGAGGTTCCTGACATTGTACAGGAGACAGGGATCAAGACCACCCCATGGAAAAGAAATGCAAAAAAGCAAAATGGCTGCCTGGGGAGGCCTCACAAATAGCTATGAAAAGAAGAGAAGGGAAAAGCAAAGGAGAAAAGGAAAGATATAAGCATCTGAATAAAGAGTTCCAAAGAATAGTAAGAAGAGATAACAAAGCCTTCTTCAGCAATCAATGCAAAGAAGTAGAGGAAAACAACAGAATGGGAAAGACTAGAGATCTCTTCAAGAAAATTAGAGATACCAAGGGAACATTTCATGCAAAGATGGGCTCGATAAAGGACAAAAATGGTATGGACCTAAGAGAAGCAGAAGATATTAAGAAGAGGTGGCAAGAATACACAGAAGATCTGTACAAAAAAGAGCTTCACGACCCAGATAATCACGATGGTGTGATCACTGGCCTAGAGCCAGACATCCTGGAATGTGAAGTCCAGTGGGCTTTCGAAAGCATCACTACGAACAAAGATAGTGGAGGTGATGGAATTCCAGTTGAGCTATTTCAAATCCTGAAAGATGATGGTGAGAAAGTGCTGCACTCAATATGCCAGCAAATTTGGAAAACTCAGCAGTGGCCACAGGACTGGAAAAGGTCAGTTTTCATTCCAATCCCAAAGAAAGGCAATGCCAAAGAATGCTCCAACTACTGCACAATTGTACTCATCTCACACACTAGTAAAGTAATGCTCAAAATTCTCCAAGCCAGGCTTCAGCAATACGTGAACCATTAACTTCCTGATGTTCAAGCTGGTTTTAGAAAAGGCAGAGAAACCAGAGATCAAATTGCCAACATCCACTGGATCATCGAAAAAGCAAGAGAGTTCCAGAAAACCATCTATTTCTGCTTTATTGACTATGCCAAAGCCTTTGACCGTGTGGAGCCCAATAAACTGTGGAAAATTCTGAAAGAGATGGGAATAACAGACCACCTGATCTCCCTCTTGAGAAATCTGTATGCAGGTCAGGAAGCAACAGTTAGAACTGGACATGGAACAACAGACTGGTTCCAAATAGGAAAAGGACTACATCAAGGATGTATATTGTCACCCTGCTTATTTAACTTATATGCAGAGTACATCATGAGAAACGCTGGACTGGAAGAAACACAAGCTGGAATCAAGATTGCCGGGAGAAATATCAATAACCTCAGACATGCAGATGACACCACCCTTATGGCAGAAAGTGAAGAGGAACTCAAAAGCCTCTTGATGAAAGTGAAAGTGGAGAGTGAAAAAGTTGGCTTTAAGCTCAACATTCAGAAAATGAAGATCATGGCATCCGGTCCCATCACTTCATGGGAAATAGATGGGGAAAAAGTGGAAACAGTGTCAGACTTTATTTTTCTGGGCTCCAAAGTCACTGCAGATGGTGACTGCAGACATGAAATTAAAAGACGCTTGCTCCTTGGAAGGAAAGTTATGACCAACCTAGATAACATATTCAAAAGCAGGGACATTACTTTGCCAACAAAGGTTCATCTCTTCAAGGCTATGGTAGCTCCTGTGGTCATGTATGGATGTGAGAGTTGGACCGTGAAGAAGACTGAACGCCGAAGAATTGATGTTTTTAAACTGTGGTGTTGGAGAAGACTCTTGAGAGTCCCTTGGACTGCAAGGAGATCCAACCAGTCCATTCTGAAGATGAACCCTGGGATTTCTTTGGAAGGAATGATGCTAAAGCTGAAATTCCAGTACTTTGGCCACCTCATGCGAAGAGTTGACTCATTGGAAAAGACTGATGCTGGGAGGGATCGGGGGTAGGAGGAGAAGGGGACGACAGAGGATGAGATGGCTGGATGGCATCACTGACTCGATGGATGTGAGTCTGGGTGAACTCCTGGAGTTGGTGATGGACAGGGAGGCTTGGTGTGCTGCGATTCATGGGGTTGCAAAGAGTCAGACACGACTGAGCGACTGAACTGACTGATTGACTGACTTAGGAATGTAGTTTTAAGATATGATGAATATGTGTAAATTATCTAGTCTGGTGCCTAACGTATAGTAGAGATTCAAAAAGTGGTTTATGTGTATGTGTGTTTTTCAACTAAAATAAAATCTAAGGTGAATTTTTTTGCTTAAATGTTGTATACAACTCATTTCTGTCAAAAGTCAGCCAACTGTTTCTGTAAAAGTTTAGATAAAAATTTTTTGCTTATAAACCAGACAATCTCTTGAAAACAACATAACTTTACTATTGAAGATTGGAAATAGCCATAGATACCACTAATCAAATGGGTTTGTCTCTACTTTGCAAAACTATTTTTTTCAGATCTCACATATCTGCTTATGCAATCCTTCTATCTTGATTACCCTTCTTATTCTAGATTTAAGTCCTGACTGTTTATTCATCATGTGTTAGCTGAGGCTTCATCTCACTCAGAAAGCCTTTTGAGGGATCTTAGGTACCAACAGATACTTACATGTCTGTCTCCTTCAGCAACAGGGATTGTATAATACTCATTTTCCTACCTTTAGAACATGACTCAGTAAATATTTGTTCAGCCAAACTGAACTTTCATGTATTTAAATATTATTCATTCCAAAAAACTTTGGTGTCATAATGGTTTAAATCAAAGGAACAATCTAGTCTATCTAAATCCTGTTGACATATTGGTCATTATATATAAGAAATGAAATCCTTTTCCTCAACAAGAATTAATTTGGGCATTATGTGCACCAAGAAACCATGTTTGCCACCCGTGTGTGTTGTCCCAGCACTACTGGGCTCTGCTCTGTCCTTGAAGGCATCAGGTTTCACCCTTCACTGGGTCTTTGTGTTCTCTGCCTGAGATGCCTCATTTCCTAACCTTCCCCTTGTCAACTCCTGCTCATCTATCAACATCAGCTTGAACATCTCTTCCTTTTAAATACAATTATCAGAGGCTGGACTTGTTTAAAGATACCTGTCTAAATGTACTATAATTTTACATTTATTTCTATTATTATTTGATTAAAAGATAAACAGAAATGTCAGCACCATGCTGGGGAGAAATTTTTTTTTTTTTTTTTTGCTCACTTAGGTATCACTAACCCTCAAATCTTGTCTGATGTATATAAACTAAATAAATATGTTGAATAACTGAATGATCTGAGTTAGCTTTATAATTTTTCTTTATCATAACTTTATTAAAATTGAAATAATTCACCTATTTTCCATGTAGCAACATTATAATTTTAGAGTGTGTTCTTTCCTCTTTCACATCAAAAGCAAGTCATACATATTTAAGCTTTCAGTGCTATGTACACACAAACACATATACACACATGTTAATGATTCATCTGATAACTATATTATTTTTCAAAAGTAACTGGAAGTACAAATTTATCCCCTATATCAGAAATGTTGCTTCAAGTTCTTGCTTATGTGGTTATTAAAGTTTGAAACATTTATTTTCCCCATATTTTTATATGCAGTTCCTAGTTATAGATTCACCTTTGAAATACCCTAAAAACCAGTGTTCTGTGACATTGTTTTGGTCTCCCAATGAGGATTCATTAGATTTAACTACTTCTGCTAGATGTAATAAATACCCAACTAAATGTTCTAAAATAGTAAAGCTTTCCAAGGGTCATTAGTAGGTGTTTTTTTTTTTGGGGGGGGTGGGGGAAGGTATGATGAGGGTCCAATGGATAATGAAGTTCAGTATTGAATAAGTAACAGATTTTTTCCTTACTATAAGAGCCTTTAGTGTACTAATGTATTTTCTGAGTTGCCTTCCCCCACCCAAAAATAATGTTTCCCAAACTTATTTGCGGATAGTTTATTAACTTTGTATCTATGTAGAACTTTATCTTTGTACCTATCCCATATAGTAGTTTTCATGAATTACCCCTTATTGTATATTAAACTACTTAAAGTAGGATTACACTATGCTATTTATCCCCATCTCACCTGTTCCAGGGCTTCCCAGGTGGCTCAGTGGTAAAGAATCTGCCTACAATGCTGGAAACCCGGATTTGATCCCTGGGTAGGGAAGATCTCCTGGAGAAGGGAATGGAAACCCACCAATATTCTTGCCTGAGAAATCCATGGACAGAGGTGCCTAGGGGGCCACAGCCCATGGGATGGCAAAGAGCCAGACATGACTGAGTGACTAACACTTTCTTTCTTCACCTGTTACAAGACTTTGTAAATAATTCATGTTCAAATAAACTTTTATTATTTAATTGATTTGAAATGTTCAGTTCAGTTCACTCAGTTGTGTCCGACTCTTTGCGACCCCATGGACTGCAGCACACCAGGCTTCCCTGTCCATCACCAACTCCCGGAGCTTGCTCAAACTCATGTCCAGTGAGTGGGTGATGCTATCCAACCATCTCATCTTCTGTCATCCCCTTCTCCTCCTGCCTTCAATCTTTCCCAGCATCAGGGTATTTTTCAATGAGTCAGTTCTCTGCTCATTTGAAATATACTAGGATTTTTTTTCTAAAACAAATTTCCACTAGATTTTTATTTTATTGTGCTACAATTTTCTGTTTCATTTTACATATCCATATAAATTATAGTATCTTCAAGTATGAAAAGAATAAACATGATGAATATATTACAGCCTGAATTCACTGATTTATAAAAAAAAAAAAATAAGCCATTTTATAACCAATTAAAATACCACCTGAAATTCATCTTATAGCTCCTAGATATCCTGAAAGTAACTTAAGTAGCCAGAGGATTATTTGAAGCTATGTTTCAGAAGGCTGCTGACCAAAGATATACATCTGAATTTTAAACTCAGGCATAAGGATTGATCCAAATAATGCTAGGACTATAACTTGTGCCTCAGACAGAACCAGCACTTGATTCTTTTACTTTTGTTGAAAGACAATATGCTACATCAAGACATATTATGAAGACTTTTGCCAGTAACTAAATCTATTTTATGAGCAATGTACATGTACATAAAAGCAGCAGAGTCTTATGTTCACTATAATCTGTGTCTCTAGTGGTGTCAGTTATCACTGAGCTACCTAAATGCAGTATTCACTTTCATAAAGCCCAAGGAAGAATACCATGAAGTAAGTACCATGTAACTTGAGTGATTGGAATGAGCTACAGCCCATAAAGTACGGCTAAGTGAGCATTTTGAAACCTCATTGTGTGCTTTCTGTTCTTGACTTTAAGATGTGCCGTAAGTTGAGAACTATGACATTCTGAGCCCCAGCCTGTAGCTTACTTATCCAAGAGGCTTGACCCAACAGCCCGAGGCTGGCCTCCCTGCCTTCGAAATCTTGCAGCTATTGCAATCCTGATAGAAAATGTTTTAAAACTCTCTTTTGGGGACAAACTATTTTTACCAGCCACCAAGTGAAACAACTCCTAAATGGGAGAGGCCATTTATGGATGTCTGATCAAAGAATCCTCAGATATCAAGTAGTGCTGATGGAAAATCCAGGCCTCACTATATCCCCTTGTGACATTCTTAACCCAGCCACACTCCTGCCTACCCCCGAGGGCTCTCTCCCCCCTTTCACTCTTGCCTAGAGACCTTGGACCACTGGACAAAACCCTGAGAGGGATTGTTGGAAGATCCTCTGACCAATCCTGAGGAAATCTGGTACATTGATGGAAGCAACTTTGTCTTGGGTGGAAGAGGAAGAGCTGGGTATGCAGGAGTCTCCAATTTTGAGACCATAGAGGCTAAGTCTTTGCCATCAGGTCAACAAGCTACAACATGCAGCACCAGTTCAACAAGGATATATAAAACTACAGCCGACCATGGAAAATATCACTCACCCTTAGATGGACACTGCTATAAGGACTCTGAGGCCTGAGACTAGCAAGAGGGGAAGGCCTAATACCCCTCGCCGTCCCAGTTCAGCAGGAAGTAGCCAGAAAGACCTTGACGCCCCTATTTCCAAAGAATGGGGCCTCCTATCTATTGAGGGGGGAATGTTAGGTAGTTAGAATAGGAAACAGGAGTCCAAAATGGCAGTGGCTAGGAGAAGGCAATGGCACTCCACTCCAGTACTTTTGCCTAGAAAATCCCATGGACGGAGGAGCCTGGTAGGCTGCAGTCCATGGGGTCGCTAAGAGCCTGGCACAACTGAGCAACTTCACTTTCACTTTTCACTTTCATGCATTGGAGGAGGAAATGGCAACCCACTCCAATGTTCTTGTCTGGAGAATCCCAGGGATGGGGGAGCCTAGTGGGCTGCCATATATGGGGTCGCACAAAGTTGGACACGACTGAAGCGACTTAGCAGCAGCAGCAGCAAAAGACACGGAAGGGAAAAGTCCGTGAAAAAAAGAACAAAGGAAGGTCAAAGGAAGGTCCGAGGACCAGATTGAGGACCTCAGCTAGAATAAACAGCACTCCTGGCTAGCCCAATTTACATAGGGCAGGCCCAAGGAGAGGAAAAAAACATAAAAAGAGGAGTCAAAGGGCCAGGTCTCTCTCTCTCCTGTGCGCATGCGCGAGCGTGTGTGCTCTCTCTTTTTCTCCCTATCTCTCTCTCTTCTCTTTCTGTCTTTTGGGTCGGCATGCCCTCACGACTCGAGGATATATTTTCCTTTTCTTTTCTAAATAAAACTAATCTACCCAAGAACTATAACATGGACTGTCCAAGAGCTGTGACATGCTGAGGGCTTTAATATCCGTCGCTTCAAATTTTTTTGAGATGAGACAGAACCGAGGAGATTACACTCACCTGACAACAAGAAGTTGGTTATATAGCAATTTAGCTACCTAGAAAATTATTTCAAAACTTTATTTTAATTGTTTTTGCAAAGAAAAGTGTATTATCAGTCATCTAGTAAATTATAGGTATGATACACTGAATAGTATCTTATTGACCTTGTTAATATAATATTTAGTATCTATGAGTTGAGGAGTTCTTGGGTGGAATTCCCCATCTGGGAAGGTCAGTTATATTGATATGCAAAAAAAGTGAAGAATTTGAATTGTAGATTTAAGTATATTAACCTTCAAGCTCTTTTTATGTAAATAACTGTGGAGATGTCTAGGAAGTTGGTGACCTGAACACAACTCTTCACATAGACTAAAAATGCCAGTCTCTTTACTTTTCCTGAATAAAATGTTTTCTGAGGTCTTGAATTCTATGGAAGTCTGGTCAGAAATAATTGGTATGAGGATTACTCATCTGTGGGCTGAGTGAGGCATCAAGATCCTGGGAAGAGTTTGGCTGACTGAGTTAAGGGTTAAATTTTGCTCCAGGCCACCGACAAGGGTTTGAACAAATGAGCTGAGCCCTCCAGTTTTCTGAGCTGGGAGGGCATATGATTTTTAAGTAGAAAATCAGCAGCCCTCACAATCTCCATTACTGGCCACAGGAATAGAACCCACATATTCCCTTCACCTGTGAGTCTGTTCATACCTAGAGTTCCCAAGAAGACACGTCAGAGCCCAAAGAACCAACAATAAGGTAACAACACTTCTGAGTTGAGAAAAAGGAAATTAGTTATATGTATATAT
>NW_011494834.1:2703411-2714130 GCF_000754665.1 Bison bison bison
AATATATTAATTATATATTAATTATATAAATATATTAAATATTTATGAATTATATATTACTAAATATAAATATATAACATAAATATCTTAATTGTATATTATATATTAAATATATAATTACTAAATTAGTAATATGTAATTAGTTAAATTATATATTACAGTGAGTTCACATGAAAGCTGGAAAAAGAGCTTTAAGAATATTTTAAAAGTAGAATTTCCAAAGGAATTTTGGGTTAGAAAAACATAATTTTCTAACTGAGAAATCCTGCATTTGTTTTAAAAGGAGATTATGTTAGTTTATTATTGGTTTAGAAGAGCAAGGTCAAGAAGTATATCAAAGCACCAAGATAGAAAACAAAGGAAACGATAAGAAACTCAGATAAATCATCTCCCAGGAAACAATTATATATATACATATATACACACACACACACATATATATGTGCATGCTCAGTCACTTCAGTCTCATCTTTGTGACCCAAGATATATATACATGTATATGTATGTGCACATGTGTTAGTCAGTCAGTCATGTTCAACTCTGAAACCCCAAGGACTGTAGCCAACCAGGCTCCTTTGGTCCATAGGATTCTCCAGGCAAGAATATCGGAGTAGGTTTCTATTCCCTTCTCCAAGGGATCTTCCAGACCCAGGGATTGAACCCAGGTCCCCTGTATTGCAGGTGAATTTGTGTACATACACACCATTTTTTCATATATTTCATTCTGTACTTATTTTTAAATCTACATTAGTATTATCACTTAGTACAGAAAAAATATATTGGGTTACAAAAAACTTTGGAATTTTGTTCATCAAAAGACACTATTATCACAGTGAAAATATGAGTCATATAGTCATATATATGACTAGTCATATGAATGATGTTTGTAATGCATGCCATTGACAAAAGAATTACATCATACTTAGATAAACAAAGACTTCCAAATCAATACGAAATTACAGATAATTCAGCAGGAAAGTAGACAAGCTTTTATTTATATTTATATATTTATATCTCCATGTGTCACCTGAAAATTCTATTATGTGTGTGGTTATTTTATCAGTGCATAGATACTCATTGCACTTTGTCTATAATTAGGATTTCTTTCCTACTGTTTATATCTGTCAGATAAACTTTTGCCATTCATTAATTTTTAGAATTACTCTGCTTTAAAATGTGTTTCATGTCAATGTATGGCAAAACCAATACAATATTGTAAAGTAATTAGCCTCCAATTAAAATAAATAAATTTATATAAAAATAAAATAAAATCTGTTTCCTGTATACACTATAGTTTTGGATTTCTCTTTATAAGTCAAATACACTGTTTTTTTTTTTTTTTAATTTCAGAAGATGAGTTAAACTTATTCATATTTATTGGTATGACTGATATGTTTGGGTTTAACTGTCATTTTTAGTATAATTACTATGTATTTTGTATTTTATTTAGTATGTTTCTCAATTTATTGTGTATTCTTTTGTTGTTTAATATTTCTTTTGGTGTTTAGGAAGTTTCAGATGTTTGCTCCATTTATTATCTTTTTATTTATACCTCATAATCCCTAAATCTCTGGCCCTGCATTTCCCCCTCTTATTTAGCCCTTTACTATCTGACTTCCATTTTTAGGTGGTGTCCTTTAACTCACATCTATTAGCTACACAAACTTTAATTATCTCATTCTATTTTAACTTTTCTCTCTCCCATCTCCGTTCATTTTATAGTTGAATACTTTTTCCTTTGCCAAAGCATATACAACTTGCATACTGTTCAACCACTCATATCCTTACCTTTATTTAAACTTACTTATAGAATTAAATACATTGATGCTCTTCAACAGTTTTCTTGTCGAAGTTTTTCCAGTTGTATTTTATCAGATGAAGCTAGTCATATAAAAGTTTTTCCAGAAACAGCCAGTGTGTATAGTGTTCCCTGGATTCTGGCATGTTTATTTTTATGTACTCTTGATCCTTAATGAAGGATCTTGGACATAAAATCTTTGACTCAAATTTTGTTTCCTTAGGTTTCTTGAAATTGCTTTGCTTATTGTTCTTCAGAGTCTATAGCAGTCTATAATTAATAATTATATAATAATATATAATTAATAAGAATTATAATAAATAATTAATTCATTATTATAAGTAATTAAAAGTAATCTGACCTTTTTCCTATAGATCCTAAAATATTTTTGCTGTCTTTAAAGATCAATGGTTTTAGCAAGATATATCTTGGAGTTCATTGTTTCAGCTCAAGCATATGATATATAGATTTAAGGTATTTTTATCTTATTTCTGCAAAGTCATACTAAATTTAATGTAAATATAACTAGCTTTGTTTCATTGTTATCCTTTAGAAGGAATATATATATAATTCCCTCCAAAAAATGTCAATGAGAGAGAGAGATAAGGGTGGGGAGAATATAAGACAAAAATAAAATGGTCAGAGAGATAGCATCTGATGAGGAATATAGACAAAAATGGCTGTATATCTCAGTTTCATTCTCTTGGTTGTTTACATGGTTTTCTTCTATTCCCCATGCTTAAATTTTCATTTTTATTCTCTTTTGGGCACCTAGCAATTTATTTTTTTAGTATTTTTCTTGAAGCTGATGCAATCAATAATATGCCCAAAAATCCGTTCAGTGATTGAGTTTTATTGTTGGACTTTATCGTTCTAGGGATAATTTTCTCTGTACTCAAAGCCCTTTATTTCCCTCTTTTCCTTTTATGGATTTCTTAAACTCTCCTTCCCATTCTCCACACCCACAGGCTTGAAGTGGCCACTACCTTCTGGTCAAAGCACTGATTGGATTTCTCTGTTTCTGGATAATTTGAAATTCATGGTATTACCTCCAAGAAATATTATTATGTTTGGTCTTATGTGGTTTTCTTTACATTTATTGCTGAATTATGATTTCAGGGAAAAGATGGGTTGAAGAGTGGATTTAGGTGGCCACCACTAAGGAATAGGTATTTTTGAAATATATGTTGCAATGATTCTTTTGTTTAGTTAAGCATAAGAGTCATTCACTCTAGATTCCATAATCTCTCTTTGTCACAATTTTTACCTAATGCTTTTTAGCCTATGTTTTGACTTTTTCATTTATGAAAAGCTCATTTGCTAGACAATCATGGGCAAGTTCTTTATTTCAGAAAATATATATTCAAAAGTCAATTGGATAATAAAAAATCAACCAGACTTGAATATTTTGTAACATGTATGTCCAATGATGTAATTTATCCAACAATTATTTATGTATTGTTTACCTCTTCTGTGTGAGGTAGGGAAATATATCCAAAAAACAAAAATACAAAAAGAAAGTATAAGTACTAAAAAAATATAAAGACAGAAGACTCATCTCATTTCTGAGGAATAAATCAACATAATTTTGAATAAGTGAGGAAACTTATGTTTAAGAAACAAAATCTAGATTTCCAAGTATCTTTGAGATCCCTTTTTGTTTAGGAGAACTTTTGAATAATAAATTCAGAAAAGGAAAGAAACAGAATTAAGATAACTCATACTGCATAAGTAACTAGAACAATATGGTATTACATGTTCACCCCTCTCCCTCAAAATATATGTATAGTTATGTAATTTTTAAAAAAAATGCTGTAAACTTGACTGGTTGTTTTCGAGGCCAGTGTCCTCAAAACTTCTCATATGGTACAGAGTGTCCCACTGTTAGTCATACACTTGTCCTTTGGATCAGAAGCACATTCACTGGACTGATGTTTGCAGTAGCAAACATGATCTCAGATGCCTGCTGTAAAAATTGCTCCCACAAACATAAAGAAACTCACTTCACTACACTCACCACTGTGGCTTTAGTTCTCTGAGCTGTGCCTAACAGAGGAGATAATTAAAGAGATGAAGATTCCTTTTATTCTCTCTCTCTCTGAGCAATGGTCAATAAAACATAAATAATTTTGGAATGCAATAAGTACATCTTTGCCTAATAATCTAGGTGGCTTAGTATCATATCAATTTATCATTGTGCAACATTATAAAACATGCTTTTATTTCACAAAATCTGCTCTACTGAAGTTTTTATATTTTAATTTAGCTAAAAAATGAAAAATGCTAGGCAGAAGACATTTAAACAAATTTTCAGCAGGATAATGAGTTTGAGTTTCTAAACATGTAGTCAAGGCGCGCGCACGTGCGCACGGAGGGGGCGACGGCTGCGGTGACGCTGCTGCGCCGGGCGGGCGGCGGCGCTAAAATAAAAAAAAACAAAAAACAAAAAACATGTAGTCAAACATGTCATATACATATTTTAAAGACCTAGCACGACTCCTGCATGGGAGTGAAGAACTTTAAGTAGTGTGATTAGCATACAGTGAGATCCCATGGCTGTAAGATTTTATATACTACAGAATTCCTTAATTTATAGCACTTTTATTTAAGTAATAAATTTTTCTTTTGTAATGATTTGTGTGTAAGACTTTGGTCTACGGATTCATTTTTCACAGTGGTAAGTTCAAGAACCTACTAAATTTTTTCTTAAATTCTTTTTTTCTTAACAACCACCAAGTTATGAAAAAAAAAAATCTACTGCTTCTGCAAAGTAATGCAGATTCAAAGTCTGCAGTATATAAAATTTTATAGGCAGAAGCCCTTGTAATTTTATTGCAGCAGGCTCCTCACACGTGTCAGCACAGCACACACCAACCGCCGTGGTCTGGGGAAGGGCCTATGAGGGAGAAATATATTTCTTGGAAAAATCCTGTAGCATGACAAAAAAGCATATAGTATATTTATTTCTGCATCAGTTTTAACTGTTAAGCACCATGCAGCTTCCAAATTTGTACCTTCTCTATTATTCCATTGTTATAACTTATGTTTTTGTTCTTTTTGTATTAATATAATTATGAATAATAATTAATTCAACAACTATCCATCAAGTCTTTACAATATTCTGGACACTAGCGGCACAATGTTGACCAAAATAAGAGTAGCTGTTGTGAAAGAATTCATGGTCTAGCATGGAAATTAGGCAATTAAGTAGCAATTAGCAATCACCAGAATACTAATGTTGTCATTAGTTATTATTTGTTACATGCTGGACACTTAAGATATTTATTCAGATATGTTTAAGTAAGATATTTATTTCAGGTCTTTTTTTCTTCATCCAAAACCCACAACATCCCTGAGAGGCAGAAGTGAGATAAGTGTAACATGCTCAAACTTTCTCATAGCTCTGAGATGATGCGCTGAAAATTATTATTAATAATTATATCTACAGAGAGCTTTATACTTTCAGAATATTTTCTTACATGTCATTTGATCATACACAGCCGTGTGTGGTAATAAATCAAATACAGTTATGTTCATTTTGCAAGGAGCTGAGATGAGATCCTTAAAGTTCCACAACTAGTATTTGGCAGTTACAATTGAGTACTCAGGGACGATGTTTCCTTTCCAGTTTTTCCTCCATTGTTTTAAATAACTTTAAGATTAGTATGTTCCTATTTTTTATTGACAGCTGCTTGTTTTTTTTCCTCTTCTGTCAAAACGCATTTGTGATTTTAGAATGACATGGGCTAGTATTGTTCCCCTCTAGTTTAGGATTTCAGTGTCATCAGAAATCTGTGAAAAATCTTTCCTACTAAACACTGTGGGTGCAAATTATAACTTGGTTATAAGAGTTTACTCTTTATTAAAATAAGTATCCTACAGGATCGCATCTGTTAGATAAGTACTTGTTAGTAACCTCTCAGAGTATTTTTGGGCATGAGCAAATTTGATTTCAACACTTAATTAAGAGAATGAACAATGGAGCTACAACACAGAACCAAGAACACTGTAAAGGCTTCATCAGCAACCAGAGGTTGGTGTGAAGGGGTTGGAAAAGTAATGTCTCTGCATCTTAATATGCTGTCAAGGTTTCTCATAGCTTTTCTTCCAAGGAGCAAGTGTCTTTTAATTTCATGGCTGCAGTCATCATTTGCAGTGATTCTGGAGCCCCCAAAATAAAGTCTATCACTGTTTCCATTGTCTCCCTATCAATTTGCCATGAAGTGATGGGACTGGATGCCATAATCTTAGTTTTTTGAATGTTGAGTTTTTTTTGTTTATTTGTTTTATTTTTTAATTTAAATTTATTTATTTTAATTGGAGGCTAATTACTTTACAATATTGTATTGGTTCTGTCATACATCAACATGAATCCACCACGGGCATACACGTGTTCCCCATCCTGAATCCCCTCCCACCTCCCTCCCCGTATCATCCCTCCAGGTCTTCTCAGTGCACCAGCCTCAAGCATCCTGTATCCTGCATTGAACCTGGACTGGCGATGTGTTTCTTATATGATATTATACATGTTTCCATGCCATTCCCCCAAATCCTCCCATCATCTCCCTCTCGCACAGAGTCCAAAAGACTGTTCTATACATCTGTGTCTCTTTTGCTGTCTCAAATACAGAGTTATCGTTACCATCTTTCTAAATTCCATATATATACGTTAGTATACTGTTTTGGTGTTTTTCTTTCTGGCTTACTTCACCTTGTATAATGGGCTCCAGTTTCATCCACCTCATTAGAACTGATTCAAATGTATTCTTTTTAATGGCTGAGTAATACTCCATTGTGTATATGTACCACTGCTTTCTTATCCATTCATCTGCTGATGGACATCTAGGTTGCTTCCATGTCCTGGCTATTATAAACAGTGCTGCAATGAACATTGGGGTACACGTGTCTCTTTCAATTCTGGTTTCCTTGGTGTGTATGCCCAGCAGTGGGATTGCTGGGTCATAAGGCAGTTCTATTCCCAGTTTTTTAAGGAATCTCCACACTGTTCTCCATAGTGGCTGTACTAGTTTGCATTCCCACCAACAGTGTAAGAGGGTTCCCTTTTCTCCACACCCTCTCCAGCATTTATTGCTTGTAGACTTTTGGATAGCAGCCATTCTGACTGCTGTGAAATGGTACATCACTGTGGTTTTGATCTGCATTTCTCTGATAATGAGAGATGTTGAACATCTTTTCATGTGTTTGTTGGCCATCTGTATGTCTTCTTTGGAGAAATGTCTATTTAGTTCTTTTGCCCATTTTTTGATTGGGTCTTTTATTTTTCTGGAATTGAGCTGCAGGAGTTGCTTGTATATTTTTGAGATTGGTTCTTTGTCAGTTGCTTCATTTGCTATTATTTTCTCCCATTCTGAAGGCTGTCTTTTCGCCTTGCTTATAGTTTCCTTTGTTGTGCAGAAGCTTTTAATTTTAATTAGATCCCATTTGTTTATTTTTGCTTTTATTTCCAATATTCTGGGAAGTGGGTCATAGAGAATCCTGCTGTGATGTATGTCAGAGAGTGTTTTGCCTATGTTCTCCTCTAGGAGTTTTATAGTTTTTGTTCTTACGTTTAGATCTTTAATCCATTTTGAATTTATTTTTGTGTATGGTGTTAGAAAGTGTTTTAGTTTCATTCTTTTACAAGTGGTTGAATCCACAACACATTAAAAAGATCATACACCATGACTAAGTGGGCTTTATCCCAGGGATGCAAGGATTCTTCAACATCTGCAAATCAATCAATGTAACACACCACATTAACAAATTGAAGAACAAAAGCCATATGACTATCTCAATAGATGCAGAGAAAGCCTTTGACAAAATTCAACATCCATTTATGATTAAAAACTCTCCAGAAAGTGGGAATAGAAGGAACATGCCTCAACATAATAAAAGCTATATATGACAAACCCACAGCAAACATTATCCTCAATGGTGAAAAATTGAAAGCATTTCCCCTAAAGTCAGGAACAAGACAAGGGTGCCCACTTTCACCACTACTATTCAACATAGTTTTGAAAGTTTTGGCTACAGTAATCAGAGCAGAAAAAGAAATAAAAGGAATCCAAATTGGAAAAGAAGAAGTAAAACTCTCACTGTTTGAAGATGGCATAATCCTCTACATAGAAAGAAATTTCTTTCTACATAGAAAACCCTAAAGACTCCACCAGAAAATTACTAGAGCTAATCAATGAATATAGTAAAGTGGCAGGATATAAAACCAACACACAGAAATCCTTTGCATTCCTATACACTAATAAGGAGAAAATAGAGAAATTAAAGAAACAATTCCATTCACCATTGCAATGAAAAGAATAAAATACTTAGGAATATATCTACCTAAAGAAACTAAAGACCTATATATAAAAAAACTACAAAACACTGGTGAAAGAAATCAAACAGGACACTAATAGATGGAGAAATATACCATGTTCATGGATCGGAAGAATTAATATAGTGAAAATGAGTATACTATCCAAAGCAATCTATAGATTCAAGGCAATCCCTATCAGCTACCAACGATATTTTTACACAGAGCTAGAACAAATAATTTCACAATTTGTATGGAAATACAACAAATCTCGAATAGCCAAAGCAATCTTGAAAAAGAAGAATGGAACTGGAGGAATCAACCTGCCTGACTTCAGGCTCTACTACAAAGCCACAGTCATCAGGACAGTATGGTACTAGCACAAAGACAGAAATATAGATCAATGGAACAAAATAGAAAGCCCAGAGATAAATCCACGCACCTATGGACACCTTATCTTTGACAAAGGAGGCAAGAATATACAATGGAGAAAAGAAAATCTCTATAACAAGTGGTGTTGGGAAAACTGGTCAACCACTTGTAAAAGAATGAAACTAGAACATAAGTTAAATAAGCAAGGTGACAATATACAGCACTGATGTACTCCTTTCCCAATTTAGAAACAGCCCATTGATCCATGTATGGTTCTAACTGTTGCTACTTAACGTGCATACAGATTTTGCAGGAGGCAGGTCAGGTGGTCTGATATTCCCATCTCTTGAAGACTTTTCCACAGTTTGTTGTGATCCACACAGTCAATGTCTTTGGCATAGTCAATAAAGTAGAAGTAGATGTTTTTCTGGAATAATCTTGCTCTTTATGAAACAATGGATGCTGGCAATTTGATCTCTGGTTCCTCTGCCTTTTGTAAATCCAGCTTGAACATCTGGAAGTTTTTGGTTAATGTACTGTTGAAGTCTCACTTAGAGAATTTTGAGCATTACTTTACTACTGTGTGAGATGAATGTTGTTGCTGATGCTGAAACTCCAATACTTTGGCCACCTGATGTGAAGAACTGACTCACTGGAAAAGACCCTGATGCTGGGAAACACTGAAGGCAGGAGGAGAAGGTGATTACAGAGGATGAGATGGTTGGAAGTCATCACCAACTCAATGGACATACATTTGAGCGAGCTCTGGGAGTTGATGAAGAACAGGGAAGCATTGCATGTTGCAGTCCATGGGGTTATAAAGAGTTGGACATGAATGAGCAACTGAACTGAACTGAGATGAGTGCAATTGTACAGTAATTTGACCATTCTTTGGCATTGCCTTTCTTTGGGATTGGAATGAAAACTGACTTTTTCCAGTCCAGTGGCCACTGCTGAGTTTTCCAAATTTGCTGGCATATTGAGTGCAGCACTCTCACAGCATCATCTTTTAGGATTTGAAATAGCTTTGCTGGATTCCATCACATCCACTAGCTTTTTTTGTAGTGATACTTCCTAAGGCCCACTTGACTTCTCACTCCAGGATGTCTGGCTCTAGGTGAGTGATCACACCATCGTGGTTGTCTGGGTCATGAAGATCTTTTTTGTATAGTTCTTCGGTGTATTCTTGCTACCTCTCCTTAAAATCTTTTGCTTCTGTTAGGTCCATACCATTTCTGTCCTTTATTGTACCCACTTCAGTACTGTTACCTTGAGAACCCCATGAAAAGTATGAAAAGGTAAAAATATATGATGCTGAATGATGGACTCCCCAGGTCAGTAGGTGTCCAATATTCTACTAGAGAAGAGTAGAGAAATAATTCCAGAAAGAGTGAAGAGACAGAGCCAAAGCAAAAACAACACCCAATTGTGGCTGTGATTGGTGATGGAAGTAAAGTTTGATGCTGTAAAGAACACTATCACATAGGAACCTGGAATGTTAGGTCCATTAATCAAAGTCAACTGGAAGTAGTCAAACAGGAGATGGCAAGAATGAACATTGACATTCTAGGAATCAGTGAACTAAAATGGACTGGAATGGTGAATTTAATACAGATGACCATTATACCCACTACTGTGGGCAAGAATCCCTTAAAAGAAATGCAGTAGCCCTCATAATGAAAAAAGGAGTCCTAAATGCAGTACTTGGTTGCAATCTCAAAAATAACAGAATGTTCTCTCTTACTTTCCAAGGTAAAACATTCAAGATCACTGTAATCCAAGTCTATACCCCAACCACTAATGGCAAAGAAGCTGAAATTGAACAGTTTTATGTTCTATGATGACCTACAAGACCTTCTAGAACTAACACTAAAAAAAGATATCCTTTTCATCACAAGGGACTGGAATGCAAAAGTAAGAAGTCAAGAGATATCTGGAGTTACAGGCAAGTTTGGCCTTTGAGTACAAAGTGGAGCCAGGACAAAAGCTAACAGAGTTTTGTCAAGAGAATGCACAGATCATAGCAAACATCCTCTTCCAACAACAAAAGAGATGGCCCTACACGTGGGCATCACCAGATGGTCAATACTGAAATCAGATTCATTATATTCTTTGCAGCTGAAAATGGAGAAGCTCTACAGAGTCAGCAAAAACAAGAACAGGAACTGACTGTGGCTCAGATTCAGTTCAGTTCATTTCAGTTGCTCAGTCGTGTCTAACTCTTTGCGACCCCATGGCT
>NW_011494834.1:2714230-2717265 GCF_000754665.1 Bison bison bison
GTCTTTTCCATTGAGTCAGTTCTTCACATCAGGTGGCCAAAATATTGGAGTTTCAGCTTCAGCATCAGTCCTTCCAATCTATATTCAGGACTGATTTCCTTTAGGATGGACTGGTTGGATCTCCTTGAAGTCCAAGGGACTCTCGAGAGTCTTCTTCAATGCCACAGTTGAAAAGCATCAATTCTTTGGCATTCAGCTTTCTTTGTAGTCCAGCTCTCACATTCATACATAACTACTGAAAAAAACATATCCTTGACTAGAAGGACCTTTGTTGGCAAAGTAATGTCTCTGCTTTTTAATATGCTGTCCATGTTGGTCATGGCTGTTCTTTCACGGAGCAAGCATCTTTTAATTTCATGGCTGGGGTCACCATCTGCAGTCATTTTGGAGGCCCCCAAAATAAAGTCTGTCACTATTTCCATTGTTTCCCCATGTATTTGCCATAAAGTGATGGGACCAGATGCCATGGTCTTAGTTCTCTGACTGTTGAGTTTTAAGCCAACTTTTTCACTTTCGTCAAGAGGCCCTTTAGTTCTTCCAGCCATAAGGGTGGTGTCATCTGCATATCTGAGGTTTTTGATATTTACCCTGGCAGTCTTGATTCCAGCTTGTGCTTCATCTAACCCAGCGTTTCTCATGATGTACTCTGCATATAATTTAAATAAGTTGGGTGACAATATACAGCCTTGACATAGTCCTTTCTTAACTTGGAACCAGTCTGTTGTTCCATGTCCAGTTCTAACTCTTGCTTCTTGACCTAGATACAGATTTCTCAGGCAGCATCTCTGGTCTGGTATTCCCATCTCTTTAAATATTTTCCACAGTTTGTTGTGATCCACACAAAGGCTTTGTTGTAGTAAATAAAGCAGAAGTATATGTTTTTGTGGTACTCTCTTCCTTTTTTGATGATCCAACGAATGTTGGTAATATGACCTCTGTTTCCTCTGCCTTTTCTAAATCAAGCTTGAACCTCTGGAAGTTCATGATTCATACAGTGTTGAAGCCTGGCTTGGAGAATTTTGAACATTATTTTGCTAGTGTGTGAGATTAGTGTAATTGTGTGGTAGTTCGAACATTCTTTGGCATTGTCTTTCTTTGGGATTGGAATGAAAACTGACCTTTTCCAGTCCTGTGGCCTCTGTTGAGGTTTCCAAATTTGCCACCATATTGAGTGCAACACTTTCACAGCATCATCTTTTAAGGTTTGAAAATGGCTCAGATTATGAAGTCCTTATTGCCAAATTCAGACTTAAATTGAAGAAAGTAGGGAAAAACTACTAGACTATTCAGGTATGACCTAAGTCAAATCCTTTATGATTATCCTTATTTGTTTAGCCACAGACATTTATTATATATCACACATATCAAGCACTGTGCTGGGTATTAGAATTACCACTATGAGCAAGATAAACATAGTCTTTGTCTTCACAAGTTTACAATTTGTTGGGGTAGGTATGTAAGTAAGAATATGCCTTCTTTACAGTATGATGAGTAAAGGGCGATATGGGGTAAAAAAATGAAAAGCCATAGGTATACATATGTCCCCACCTTCTTGAGCCCACCCCACTAGGTTTTCACAGAACACAGGCTTTAGGTTTCCTGCACCATACAACAAACTCCCACTGACTATCTATTTTACACATGGTAATGTATATGTTTCAATGCTGTTCTCTCATATCATCCCATTCTCTCCTTCCCCCACTATGTCCATATTCTATTCTTAAATATGTGTCTCCTTGCAGCACTGTAAATAGGATCATCAGTATTATTTTTCTAGATTCCATATATATATATATACACACATATATACATATATACGTGTGTGTGTGTTAAATAGTATATTTGCCTTCCTCTTTCTGACTTAATTCATGCTGAATAATAGGTTTTACATTCATCCACTTCATTAGAACTGATTCACATGCATCTCATTTTATAGCTGAGTAATATTCCATTGTGTATATGTATCACAACTTCTTGATCTATTCATCAGTCAAAGGACATCTAGGTTGATTCCATGTCCCAGTTGTTGGAAATGGTGCTGCAATTAACACTGGGGGTACATGTGTCTTTTTAAATTATGGTTTCCTCAAGGTATATGCACAGAAGTGGGATTACTGGGTTGAATGACAGGTTTATTCCCAGATTTTAAGGAATCCATACTGTTCCCTATAGTGGCCTTATAAATTTACATATCCACCAACAGTGTAAGAAAGTTCCCTTTTCTCCCACACACTCTCACCAGGATTTGTTGTTTGTAGATTTTTGATGATGGACATTCTGACTGGTGTGAGATGATAACCTCACATGTAGTTTTGATTTGTATTTCTCTAATAATGAGCGATGTTGAGCATCTTTTCATGTGTTAGCCCTCTGTATGTCTTCTTTGGAGAAATGTGTTTAATTCTTTTGCCCACTTTTTGATTGGGTCATTTTTTTTTTTTTGAGATGCTACTTCCTTTAATGTATACCCAGAGGGTGATCTGATTTATTTTTCTTTTTTAATTTTATTTTATTTTTAAACTTTACAATATTGTATTAGTTTTGCCAAATATTGAAATGAATCCGCCACAGGTATATCCACGTTCCCCATCCTGAACCCTCCTCCCTCCTCCCTCCCCTACCCTTCCTCTGGGTCGTCCCAGTGCACCAGCCCCAAGCATCCAGTACCGTGCATCGAACCTGGACTGGCGACGCGTTTCATACATGATATTATACATGTTTCAATGCTATTCTCCTAAATCTCCCCACCCTCTCCCTCTCCCACAGAGTCCATGAGACTGATCTATACATCAGTGTCTCTTTTGCTGTCTCGTACACAGGGTTACTGTTACCATCTTTCTAAATTCCATATATATGTGTTAGTATACTGTATTGGTGTTTTTCTTTCTGGCTTACTTCACTCTGTATAATAGGTTCCAGTTTTATCCATTTCATTAGAACTGATTCAAATGTATTCCTTTTAATGGCTGAGTAATACTCCATTGTGTATATGTACCACTGCTTTCTTATCCATTCATCTGCTGATGGGCATCTAG
>NW_011494834.1:2718071-2720222 GCF_000754665.1 Bison bison bison
TCACTTCAGTATTCTTACCTTGAGAACTTTATGAACAGTATAAAGGGCAAAATGATAGGATACTAAGAGAGGAATTCCCCAGGTCAGTAAGTACCCAATATGCTACTGCAGACAGTGGAGAAATAACTCCAGAAAGAATGAAGGAATGGAGCCAAAGCAAAACAATACCCAGTTGTAGATGTGACTGGTGATAGAAGCAAAGTCTAATGCTGTAAAGAGCAATATTGCATAGGAACCTGGAATGTTAGGTCCATGAATCAAGGCAAATTGGAAGTAGTCAAACAGGAGATGGCAAGAGTGAACGTTGACATTCTAGGAACCAGTGAACTAAAATGGACTGGAATGGGTGAATTTAACTCAGATGACCATTATATCTACTACTGAGGGCAGGAACCCCTTAGAAGAAATGGAGTAGCCATCATGGTCAACAAAAGAGTCCAAAATACAGTACTTGGATGCAATCTCAAAAACGACAGAATGAGCTCTATTCGATTCCAAGGCAAACCATTTAATATCACAGTCATCCAAGTCTATGCCCCAACCAGTAAAGCTGAAGAAGCTGAATTTGAACGGTTCTATGAAGACCTACAAGACCTTTTAGAACTAACACCCAAAAAAGATGTCCTTTTCATTATAGGGGACTGGAATGCAAAAGTAGGAAGTCAAGAAACACCTGGGGTAACAGGGAAATTTGGCCTTGAAACATGGAATGAAGCAGGACAAAGGGTAATAGAGTTTTGCCAAGAAAACACACTGGTCATAGCAAACACCCTCTTCCAACAACACAAAAGAAGACTCTACACATGGACATCACCAGACGGTCAACACTGAAATCAGATTGATTATTGCAGCCAAAGATGGAGAAGCTCTATACAGTCAGCAAAAATAAGACCAGGAGCTGACTGTGGCTCTGGTCATGAACTCCTTATTGCCAAATTCAGACTTAAATTGAAGAAAGTAGGGAAAACCCCTAAACCATTCAGGTATGATGTAAATAAAATTCCTTATGATTATACAGTGGAAGTGAGAAATAGATTTAAGGGCCTAGATCTGATAGATAGAGTGCCTGATGAACTATGGACTGAGGTTCATGACACTGTACAGGAGACAGGGATCAAGACCATCCCAATGGAAAAGAAATGGAAAATAGCAAAATGGCTGTCTGGGGAGGCCTTACAAATAGCTGTGAAAAGAAGAGAAGCAAAAAACAAAAGAGAAAAGGAAAGTTATGAGCATCTTAATGCAGAGTTCCAAAGAAGAGTAAGGAGAGATAAGAAAGCATTCCTCAGCGATCAATACAAAGAAATAGAGGAAAACAACAGAATGGGAAAGACTAGAGATGTCTTCAAGAAGATTAGAGATACCAAGGGAACATTTCATGCAAAGATGGGCTCGATAAAGGACAGAAATGGTATGGACCTAACAGAAGAAGAAGATATTAAGAAGAGGTGGCAAGAATAAAAGAGCTTCACGACAAATATAATCACAATGGTGTGATCACTCACCTAAAGCTAGACATCCTGGAATGTGAAGACAAGTGGGCCTTAGAAAGCATCACTATGAACAAAGCAAGTGGAGGTGATGGAATTCCAGTTGAGCTCTTTCAAATCCTGAAAGATGATGCTGTGAGAGTGCCACATTCAATATGCCAGAAAATTTGGAAAACTCAACAGCGGCCACAGGACTGGAAAAGGTCAGTTTCATCCCAATCTCAAAGAAAGGCAATGCCAAAGAATGCTCAAAGTTCCGCACAATTGCACTCGTCTCACATGCTAACAAAGTAATGCTCAAAATTCTCCAAGCTAGGCTTCAGCAATACATGAATTATGAACTTCCAGATGTTCAAGCTGGTTTTAGAAAAGGCAGAGGAACCAGAGATCAAATTGCCAACATCCGCTGGATCATCGAAAAAGCAAGAGTTCCAAAAAAAAACCACATCTATTTCTGCTTTATTGAGTATGCCAAATCCTTTGACTGTGGGGATCACAATAAACTGTGGCAAATTCTAAAAGAGATGGAACACCAGACCACCTGACCTGCCTCTTGAGAAACCTATATGCAGGTCAGGAAGCAACAGTTAGAACTGGACATGGAACAACAGACTGGTACCAAATAGGAAAAGAAGTACATCAAGGCTGTATATTGTCATCC
>NW_011494834.1:2720322-2721623 GCF_000754665.1 Bison bison bison
ATGAAGGAGAAATCAAAAGCTTCTCAGACAAGCAAAAGCTGAGAGAATTCAGCACCACCAAACCAGCTCTCCAAGAAATACTAAAGGATATTCTCTAGACAGGAAACACAAAAACAGTGTATAAACTCGAACCCAAAACAATAAAGTAAATGGCAACGGGATCATACTTATCAGTAATTACCTTAAATATAAATGGGTTGAATGCCCTGACCAAAAGACAAAGACTGGCTGAATGGATACAAAAACAAGACCCCTACATATGTTGTCTACAAGAGACCCACCTCAAAACAGGGGACACATACAGACTGAAAGTGAAGGGCTGGAAAAAGTATTTTTTTTTTTTTAATCTGGTATTGAGCTGCATGAGCTGCTTGTATATTTGGAGATTATTTGTCAGTTGTTTTGTTTGCTATTATTTTCTCCCATTCTGAGGGTTGTCTTTTCAACTTTCTTATTTTTGTTTTCATTTCCATTACCCTAGGAAGTGGGTCATAGAGAACTTTGCTGTGATTTATATCAGAGAGTGTTCTGCCTATACTTTACTCTAAGAGTTTAATAGTTTCTGGTCTTATGTTTAGGTCTTTAATCCACTTTGAGTTTATTTTTATGTATGGTGTTAGGAAGTGTCTTAATTTCATACTATTACATGTAGTTCACCAGTTTTCTCAGCACCACTTGTGGAAGAGACTGTCTTTTCTCCATTGTGTACTTGGCCGGTTTTTCAAAGATAAAGATGCCCTCAGGTGTGTGTATTTATCTCTGGGCTTTCTCTCTTGTTCCATTGATCTTTAGTTCTGTTTTTGTGTCAGTAACATATCTCACAGAATGTGGTCCACTGGAGAGGGAATGGCAAACCACTAGTCAATCTAATCACACTGATCACAGCCTTGTCTAACTCAATGGGACTAAGCCATGCCTTGTGGGGCCACCCAAGATGGGCGGGTCAAAGTGGAGAGGTCTGACAGAATGTGGTCCACTGGAGAAGGGAATGGCAAATCACTTCAGTATTCTTACCTTGAGAACTTTATGAACAGTATGAAAGGGCAAAATGATAGGATACTAAGAGAGGAATTCCCCAGGTCAGTAAGTACCCAATATGCTACTGCAGACAGTGGAGAAATAACTCCAGAAAGAATGAAGGAATGGAGCCAAAGCAAAAACAATACCCAGTTGTAGATGTGACTGGTGATAGAAGCAAAGTCTAATGCTGTAAAGAGCAATATTGCATAGGAACCTGGAATGTTAGGTCCATGAATCAAGGCAAATTGGAAGTAGTCAAACAGGAGATGGCAAGAGTGAAC
>NW_011494834.1:2721723-2722175 GCF_000754665.1 Bison bison bison
GCTGTATATTGTCATCCTGCTTATTTAACTTATATGCAGAGTACATCATGAGAAATGCTTGGCTGGAAGCAGCACAAGCTGGAATCAAGATTGCCAGGAGAAATATCAATAACCTCAGATATGCATATGACAGCACCCTTATGGCAGAAAGTGAAGAGGAACTAAAAAGTCTCTTGATGAAAGTGAAAGAGGAGAGTGAAAAAGTTGGCTTAAAGCTTAACATTCAGAAAACTAAGATCATGGCATCTGGTCCCATCACTTTACAGGAAATAGATGGGAAAACAGTGGAAACAGTGTCAGACTTTATTTTGGGGGGCTCCAAAATCACTGCAGATGGTGATTGCAGCCATGAAATTAAAAGACGCTTACTCCTTGGAAGGAAAGTTATAACCAAACTAGATAGCATATTCAAAAGCAGAGACATTACTTTGCCAACAAAGGTCCATCTAGTC
>NW_011494834.1:2722275-2723172 GCF_000754665.1 Bison bison bison
TATATATATAATTACCAGCAAAAACTTTACTGATGATGCATGTAAAATCATGTCTTGAATGATTTACCTTAAAATGGTATGAAAAAACTCTAGCTCACAGGTCATGACTGATCCAAACTAGTAATAGGTCAAACAATACACAGGTGTTATAAAATAATATTGCCTTTTAAAATCTTTGGATTTAATGTGTACCTTGGTTTCTCATCTCACTGTTTGTACTTTGTTCACTTCATCTGTATGCTTTCAGGTTAATTGTTAGAAAACTTCTGGAGATTTAATCCTTATGTCACTTTTGCCTATTGCTGTTTCAGGTCTTGTGCACTTTTTTTTTTGTTTGTTTGTTTGTTTGTTTGTTTTTTAATCATTTCATCACTTTAAAAAAATTAGCTCTCTTTTGTCAAAGGAGTATCTCCAAGTGTACAATATATTTTTCCACTAATAGAATATGTTAAATTAAAAAGAAGTAACAGAATGCTTCCCAAATAATTCTATAAAGCCAGTTTCACAATTTATCCTATGAAGCAGTAATTTCCTGATGCTAAAAGCAGACAAAGACATTACTAGAAAGAAAAAAAATCTATGAAACAATATAAATTATGAATATAAGTGAAAAAAAAACTCAACAAAATATATAAGAAAGTGAAACTCAAAAACAAAAAAAATAAGTATATGCTATGACCAAGAAGACTTTATGAACAAAAGTTTAGTTCAACATAAAAAAAATAAAACAGTAAAAATATCTCTTTTTGTGATGACATGATATGTCATGTAAAAAACGCTCAATACTCCACAGAAAGCTTATTAGAACTAGTAAACAAATTTACTAAAGTTGCAGAATTCAGAATCTGCATACAAAAATCAGCTGTTTATTAGTTCTATACACTAATAAAAAACAAC
>NW_011494834.1:2723272-2723920 GCF_000754665.1 Bison bison bison
TTACAACATAAACAAAAACTGACTCAAAATGGATTAAAGACCTGAGATTGTAAAACTCTTAAATTAAAGCAAAGAGGGAAATATCCATGACACTGGTCTAGGGAATAATTACTTTGATATGCCACCAAAAGTGCAAGCAACAAAAGCAAAAATGGTAAGTAGTTATGCATCATAAGAAAAAGCATCTATATAGCAAAGGAAAAATAAATGTAGTGAAAAGGCAACCTATAGAATTGGAGAAAATATTTACCAACTAGATTATGTGGTAAGGTGTTAATATAATTACCAGGGAAATTCAAAATCAAAGTGAGATATAACCTTACATCTGTTAAGATAGTTATTTTTTTTTAATGTAGGAAATAACATAGCATCAAATTTATAATCTTAACAATTTTAAGTGTACCCTTCAGTATATTAAATACACTCACATTATTGTGCAACCATCACCACCATCCATCTCCATAATTATTTTCATCTTGAAAACTGAAACTCTATCCATTAAATAATAACTCCCTGATGGCAAAGAGGGTAAAGAATCCACCTGCAATGCAGTAAACACAGGAGAGGTGGGTTCAATCCTTGGGTCAGAAAGATCCCCTGGAAGAAGAAATGTCAACTCACTCCAGTATTTTGACTGGAAAATACCAT
>NW_011494834.1:2724020-2726288 GCF_000754665.1 Bison bison bison
ATATATATATATATATATATATATATATATATATAATTATTATGTATTCTTGTGGGGTTCATCATTATGTAGTATGCTTCTTTGTTTCTTCTAACAGTCTTTATTTTAAAGTTTATTTGATCTGATATGAATATTGCTTTCCCTGGATTCTTTTGGTTTCTGTTTGCATAGAATATCTTTTTCCAGCCCCTCACCTTCAGTCTGTATGTGTCCCTTCATTTGAGGTGGGTCTTTCCTAGATAGCAATTATAGGGATTTTTTGTTTGTTTGTTTGTTTTTGTATTCATTCAATGTGTCTTTTGGTTGGAGCATTGAACCCATTTACATTTAAGGTAATTATTGGTAAATATGATCCTGTTACCATTTACCTCATTGTTTGGGGTTTGTTTTTTATAGGCCTTTTCTGTGTTTCTTGTCTAGAGAAGTTCCTTTAGCATCTGTTGAAGAGCAGGTTTGGTGGTGCTGAATTCTCTTAGCTTTTCCTTGTCTGTGAAGCTTTTGATTTTTTCTCCTTCAAATCTGAATGAGATTGTTGCTGGGTAGAGTAATCTTGCTTGTGGGTTTTTTCCCTTTCATCACTTTAAGTATATCCTGCCATTCTGTTCTTGCCTGTAGAGTTTCTGCTGAAAAATCAGCTATTAGCCTTCTGGGGATCCCCTTGTATGTTGTTTGTTGCTTTACCCTTGCTGTTTTTAGTGTTTGTTCTTTGTGTTTAATTTTTGTTAGTTTGATTAATATGTGTCCTGGAGTGTTTCTCCTTGGGTTTATCCTGTGTGGGACTCTCTGGACTTCCTTGACTTAGGTGGCTATTTCTTTCCCCATTTTAGGGAAGTTTTCAACTATACTCTCCGCAAATATTTTCTCATGCCCTTTTCTTCTGTCTTCTTCTTCTGGGATGCCTATGATTTGAATGTTGGGGTGTTTAATGTTGTCCTAGAGGTCTCTGAGGCTGTCCTCATTTCTTTTTATTCTTTTTATTATTATTTTTTTAATTCTGCTCTGCTTCAGATATTTCCACCATTCTAACTTTCAGCTCACTTATCTGTTCTTCTGCCTCAGTTACTCTACTGTTCCTCCAGTCTATTTATGCAAGCCTCATCTTGTTTCCAAGATTTTGGATTATCTTTACTACCATTATTTTGAATTCTCTTTCAGGCAGACTCCTTATTTCTTTCTCATTTGTTTGGTATGGTGGGTTTTGTCATGTTCCTTCACCTGCTGCGTATTTTTCTCTTTGCATCTTGTTTAGTTTACTGTCTTTGGGGTCTCATTTCTGCTGGCTGGAAGGTCATAGTTCCACTTAATTGTGGCATCTGCCCCCTGTGGGTGGGGTCAAACTAGTGTCTTCTGACGTTTTCCTGATCCAGGGAACTTGCACCTGTATTATGGTGGATAGAGCTGGATTTCGTCTCTCTGAAAGGCAGTGTCTTTTCCATCAGTGAGTCTGGGGGTTTTGGTGGGTTTGGCATGGATTTGGGCAGCCTGTTTACTAATGTGCAGTGTTGTGTACCTGTTTTCCTGAAGGATCAGTGTGGTGTGTTTGGGTTTTGTGGCTTGCTGGTCTTGGGGTGGGCTTGATTTTAGTGTTGAGATGGAGGCCTTTAGGAGGGCTCTTGCTTATTAATGTTCCCTGGGGTCTGCCATTTTCTGGTGAATCAAAGTCTTGAGCTCTGTTCTCCTACCTCAGGGGTTCAGGCCTTACTCCTATTGAAGCACCAAGACCTCACACGTCTGATAGCATAGAAGACAAATCCCAAGACTCTTGGTGAAGGCAACACTCAATATCCCAGAACACCCAATGAGACTTACACCAGAGTCCTCTAACATTTCTAGGAAGTTCTCTGGACCTGTTATGGGCAGTGTGAAGTCAGCTCAGTCTCAGATATGGCCTTATTCCAGTTTTTACTTCCTCCTAAAGTTCACAGTTCAGTTCAGTTGCTCAGTCGTGTCCGACTCTTTGCGACCCCATGGACTGCAGCACCCCAGGCCTCGCTGTCCATCACCAACTCCCAGAGTTTACTCAAACTCATGTCCATTGAGTTGGTGATGCCATTCAACTATTTCATTCTCTGTTATCCTCTTCTGCTCCTGCCTTCAATCTTTCCCAGCATCAGGGTCTTTTCCAATGAGTTAGCTCTTTGCATCAGGTGGCCAAAGTATTAGAGTTTCAGCTTCAGCATCAGTCCTTCCAATGAATATTCAGGAATGATTTCCTTTAGGATGGACTGGTTGGATCTCCTTGCAGTCCAAGGGACTCTCAAGAGTCTT
>NW_011494834.1:2726457-2727953 GCF_000754665.1 Bison bison bison
GATCAAACCCAGGTCTCCTGCATTGCAGGCGGATACTTTACCAACTGAGATATCAGAGAAGCCCTTTAATGCTTCCTAAGGCCCACTTGAATTTTACACTCCAGGATGTCTGTCTCTAGGTGAGTGATCAAACCATCATGATTATCTGGGTCGTGAAGATTTTTTTTTAATAGTTATGCTATGGATTCTTCCCACCTCTTCTTAATCTCTTCTGCTTCCCTTTGGTCCTTGCTGTTTCTGTCCTTTACTGTACCCAATTTTGCATGGACTGTTCCCTTGGTATCTCTAATTTTCTTGAAGAGATCTCTAGTCTTTCCAATTTTATTGTATTCCTTTATTTATTTGCATTGCTCACTTAAGAAAGCTTTCTTAGCTCTCCTTGCTATTCTTTGGAACTTTGTATTCAGGTGAGTATATCTTTCCTTTTCTCCTTTGCCTTTAACTTCTCTTTTCTCAGCTATTTTTAAGGTCTCCTTAGACAACCATTTTACCTTCTTGTGTTTCTTCTTTGGTACAGTGTTGATCACTACCTCCTGTAGAATGATATGAACCTCTGTCCATAGTTCTTCAGGGACTCTGTCAGATCTAATCCCTTGAATTTATTTGTCACTTTCACTGTATAATGCTAAGTTATTTGATTTAGGTCCTACCTGAATGGTCTAGTGGTTTTCCCTAATTTCTTCAATTTAAGTCTGAATTTTTCAATAAGAAGCTCATGATCTGAGCCACAATCAGCTTCAGGTCTTGTTTTTTGCTTACTATGTACAACTACCAATATATGTATAAATCCTATTTTGCTTTTCCATTCAACTTTCAGTGGAGTCAGGATGTTTCCATACTTTACCAAGTCTAAAATTCTGCTATGAATATGGGTAAACAAATATTTCTTTAAGACACCGCTTCAATTCTTTTTAATATATATCTGGAATTCAGAGTCATATGTCAACTCTACTTTAAAAAATTTTAATATAAATTTATTTATTTATTTTAATTGGAGGTTAATTACTTTCCAATATTGTATTGGTTTTGAGATACCTCCATAGTGTTTTCCAAAGAAGATACACAATTTTATATTCCTACCAACAGTGTACAAAGATTCCAATTTTTTGACATCTTTGCCAATGATTTTGTTTTCTGTTTATTTTTTAATAATTGTCATCTTAATGGGTATGAGATGGCAACTCATTGTAGTTTTGATTAGCATTTCCCTATGAGAAAAGCTGGGCTGGAAGAAGCACAAGCTGGAATCAAGACGGCTGGGAGAAATATCAATAACCTCATATATGCAGATGACACCACCCTTATCGCAAAAAGTGAAGAGGAACTAAAACGCCTCTTGGTGAAAATGAAAGAGGAGAGTGAAAAAGTTGGCTTAAAACTCAACATTCAGAAAACAAAGATCATGGCATCTGCTCCCATCACTTCATGGGAAATAGATGGGAAAACAGCGGAAACAGTGTCAGACTTTATTTTGGGGGGCTCCGAAATCACTGAAG
>NW_011494834.1:2728053-2729042 GCF_000754665.1 Bison bison bison
AGGGGTGAGATTGGGAGTTTGGAGGGAGACTCGAGGGAAGGGCTATATGTATACCTACAGCTTATTCATGTTGTCGTATGGCAGAATCCAATACAACATTGTGAGATAGTTATTTTTAAAAGATGAGAAGGGTTTCTGAGAATATGGAGAAATTGAAACACTTGTACATTGTTGAGTGAGAATTTGGTAGCCACTATGGAAATAGTATGGAAGGTCTTAAAAATTTTTTTTAATAATTGCCAAGTGATGGATTCTTGGTATATACCCAAAAGAATTGAAATCTGTAACTTGAAGATATATCTGAAGTCCCAAATTCATTGCGTCGTTATTTACAACAACCGAGATATTGAAACAACACAAATCCTCATCAATAAAGAAAATGTGGTATGTATACATAATTAACTATTTAGTCATAAATAAGAATATTCTGCCATATGCAACAACCTGGATGAAACTAGAGGACATCATGCTAAGTGAAATAAGTCAATCACAGAAAGAAAATTATTTTATGATTTCACAATATGAGGTATCTAAAATAGTTAAGCCAATAGAAACGGGGAGAAGAATTGTGGTTTGTTAGGGGCTAGAGACAGATGAGTGGGAAGCTGTTGTTCAATAGACACAAATTTCAATTATGCAAGATGAATAAATTTCAAAGATATGCTATAAACAGTGTTCCTACAATTAAAGATATCGTTTTGTGCACTTAAATTTTTGTTAAGAGGATAGATTTCACATTAAATGTTCTTATCACAATGAAACAATTATAATTATTATTATTTTTGATAAGATTTTTTTTAAAAAATGAAAACAATCAATGTAAAACATTTGTTAGTAGAATAAAGTACATAAACACATGATAAACTCAATTGAAGCAGAAAAATAATATGACAATATCTAACACATATTCATGATAAATGTGCATGTACAATGAATAAGACCTACAAAGAAATTTCCTTAACCAGATAAAAAGCATCTATGAAAAACCC
>NW_011494834.1:2729142-2730873 GCF_000754665.1 Bison bison bison
AGAAAGACCTTATCCATTAAAGAAAGTGTCTGAGTGCTGAAACAAAGTCAATTGAGGATCTGGCACTTTTATATACATTCTGAAAGGGTCTAGTCATTTTAACTCATCTCACCCTTCAAAATCAGTGACCTAGCACTCACATTTACAAATTTTCCTTGAATTTTTCATGTACTCCTGCTCAATGTGTCAAGTGTGACAGAACAGATGTAGTCACTGAGTGATTAAACAGATGTTTCATTTGTATTACCATTCATTATAATATGTCATAATTGACAGCACACCCATGCAACTTGTCAAGTACCTAGAAATTCTTCTAGGTGTCTTTTTAAGGGAACTCATAGTTTAAAAAATACTCCTATGGAATACACAGGAAAGTTGAAGATAGTTTTCTAAGAGCAACTTTCATTACTAGGTAGTATTAAGCAGTTCACTTTCAGGTGAAATGAGAAGAAATTTTTGTCACTGTATAGAGCAATCATGAATACCACCAAGACTGGTTCAATGGATCTCATGCAGCCCTTGCCTAATGCTTACCTCCAGTTCCTAGGTTATCTATGAGTTGGATATCTAAAAATACCCCATACCTCCAAATGCCCCAAATAAATGAAGGCATAGTTTTACAGGTATATTCTACTACTTCTTACATCAGTTATGTGATTGTGGTGATATTAATGATTTTTTTAATATCTCTGGAAATATTATTTTACATTGTCTCCTAGCTCTAGTAACTCTCATAAACAATTTAAGGGATATCTATATCTCTATATCTATCTATATATCATCTATATTCATGCATGCATGCTAAGTCACTTCAGTCATGTCCAACTCTTTGAAACCCTATGGACTGTAGACCAACAGGTTCCTCTGTGGATTCTCCAGGAAAGAATAGTGGAGTGGAGTAGGCTGACATGTCTTCCTCCATAGATCCACTGATGCCAATGCAGGGATCAAACCTGCATCTGTTGCATTGGCAGATGCATTCTCTCCCACTAGTGCCATGTGAGAAGGGCATATATGGACACATAAAGATATATGTTATATATATATATATATTACAATACATTATTTGTGTAGACTTTGCTTGTTGGGGGTTTATGTTTTTTCATCAAACTTTCTAATATTTAATATACACTTATTTGAGCATGTTTCTTTATTTAATCTTTGACCTTTTGAGGGAATATATTTTTCAGTCCACAAACATAAATGTGCAAGAAACACTGTCTTTGAAAAACTCCTTAAAAATAAAAGATGCTGAACACCTAGCTTCCTGGGATAGCAGAAAACTATTCTATTGGGTATTTTAGAGACACACTACAGAACCAGAGAGGCCCCAAAACCTACGGAAGAGCTGTTGCTTTCCAGTGCACTGTGGCTGTTGCTGAACTCCTGTTTTTGTGGTCCCTTTAAGCCATATTTCTTTTGGCTTCCAAGCTTTCCTGTCTCTTAATGGAACTTAGGTATCTCTGCTGAGGCTGAGAATCTCTGAGTAGAGAATCTAGCTCACCTGGGCATCCTGTATAACTTGTACCCACTGAGATTTTTCCAGCTCATCTTGCCATCATCAGCTCATCTTGTCCAAGGATGGTCTTAGCAACTTCCTAAACTTCCACTCTTCCCAACATCCAGGAATCCCCCTTTCTCAAGTATTGCTTTAAAGGAACCATCCATTTTTCCCCTACATCTGACAGTTTACATCATCTTTTCAATAATCTTAAATTTGTAGACAGATGG
>NW_011494834.1:2730973-2731284 GCF_000754665.1 Bison bison bison
TATATGCGTATATTCAGTTACACTTATTGGTGTTATAAACCTCTGCCTCCACATTGGGCTTTTGCAGTTATGTGGAATTTTCCTTTTTTTCCCCTTTTTCCTTTCTTCTTCCTTTTATTCCTTTTCTCTTTTTTATAATTATAATTTTAATTTTTTAAAACCTATTACATTTTTCTATATGTATTCCTTTGTTTGCCTTTCTTACTGTTCTTTTTCCCTTTCAGCTAATCTTTAATGTATATAAATCTCCATCCACCTATATTTAACTTCGCATATCCATTCTTTCTTTCTTTTCAAACCAGAGTTGACTT
>NW_011494834.1:2731384-2732160 GCF_000754665.1 Bison bison bison
CTGTCAGGCTTCTCTGTCAGGGAGGGGGGACTCTCCAGGCAAGAATACTGGAGCCTATGGGCAATACTCTTTGTCATACCCTTCTAGAGCACTATATTTTTTGCTGCCCTAGCCACCAACTACCCTGAGTACCTGGTGCTGCCAGAAACCCTGCAACCCAAGCAGCTACACCACCTCCACACTTGGCCCTTACAGGGGTAAACCCGAGTCCACCAGTGCAGCCTCAGGAGCAAATCCAAGTGGACAACCCACATGCAGAGGGGGAAATAAAACCACAATTGAAAGCCAGGGGCAGTGTGGCTAAGGAAGAAGATCCAAAACCTTCCCACCAGCTGTACAAGTTGCAGATTAAATCCACAGGATCAACTAGGCAGACTCTGTGACTATGGAATATATAAAAGGTCATTGAGAGCTCCTACAAAAGAAAACGCACTAGTTCTGATAGCTATGGACACTGGAGGCAAGAACACACAGGAGTAGGACCGGATTAGAATCTGAGCTGCCCCCAGAGCAGGTCCAGAGATCAGCACAGTGTTGGAGGGCATCCTAGAGAGGTGAGGTGGACTGTGACTCCCAGTGAGGGAAAGGACTCTGACAGCAGTGACTCAAGAAAAACATTTATTATTCTTATGTTTTGACTTGTTCTATAAATTCTTTTGGAATTTTTTTCTTCTTCTTTTGGATTCTTTTGTTTTTTAAACCTCTTGTTTGTAGTTGTCTAATTTTATTGGTGCTATGAAATCTAATTAAGCTTATGTAGGTTTTTTTTTCCCCTC
>NW_011494834.1:2732260-2733358 GCF_000754665.1 Bison bison bison
AAACAAAAATAAAAATCCAATCATCAGCAGATAGGATTACCACCTCACTCAGCTTTGCCCATCAGAGGAAAAACAAACAACAACAACAAAATAACTCAGCACAAATCTCACCCAATAGGAAGTTTGCACAAACCATTGGACCAAACTTAGGAGGGTAGAAACCAAAAGGAAGAAAGAATTCAACCTTGAAGCCTGGGAAAAGGAGACCTCAAATAAAATAAGTTTTAAAAAAATGAAAAGGCAAAGAAATACAACACAAATAAAGGAACAAACCAAAAACACAGAAGTCCAAATAAATGAAGAGGAAATAGGCAAATTACCTGAAAAAGTATTCAGAATAATGATAGTAAAAATGATCAAAAACCTTGAAAACAGAATGGAGAAAATGCAAGAATAATTAACAAGGATATAGACAATTTAAAGAATAAACATACAGTGACAAACAACACAACTACTGAAATTAAAAATACTCTCAAAGGAATCAATACCTGAATATCTGAAGCAGAAGAACAAATCAGTGAGCTGGAAGATAAAATGGTAGAAATAATTTCTGGAGAACAAAATATAGTAAAAAGAATGAAAAGAACTGATGATAGTCTCAGAGACCTCAGAAAGTGAAAGTTTCTCAGTCGTGTTTGACTCTTTGCAACCCCATGAACTATAGAGTCCACGGAATTCTCCAGGCCAGAATACTGGAGTGGGTAGCCTTTCCCTTCTCCAGGGGATCTTCCTAACACAGAGATCGAACCCAGGTCTTCCACATTGCAGGCGGTTTCTTTACCAGCTGAGACACAAGAGAAGCCCCAGAGACCTCAGGGACAATATCAAACAAACCAAAATTTTAATTATGGGGGGTCCCAGAAGAAGAATAGAAAAAGAAAGGGTATAAAAAAATTTTGAAGAGATTATAGTAGAAAATTTCCCCAACATGGAAAATGACATAGTCAATCAAGTCCAAGAGGCACAAAGAGTCTCATACAGGATAAACCAAAGGAGAAACATGCCAAGACACATAATAATCAAACTAACAAAGACTAAACACAAAGAAATACTATTAAAAGCAGCAAGGGAGAAGCAACAAGTAACATTCAAGGGAAA
>NW_011494834.1:2733458-2733787 GCF_000754665.1 Bison bison bison
AGCTAATCTTTAATGTATATAAATCTCCATCCACCTATATTTAACTTTGCATATCCATTCTTTCTTTCTTTTCTTTCTTTCCTTTCCTCTAAATATATTTGTTAGTTTTCTTTTCATTGCTTTATTCCCCACTTTGCACCTTGCTTTAGCTTTGTTTTCCAGTTTGTTCTTTAGTTAGTTTTGCTCTTAATTTGTAAATATAATTTTGTATTTCCTTTGTTCACTGGGTCAATCTACTGTACCTTATTTTTGTTGGACTGTTTTGAGTTTGCTCATGGGTGTATATATATATATATATATATATATATGTGTGTGTGTGTGTGTGTGTG
>NW_011494834.1:2733887-2734213 GCF_000754665.1 Bison bison bison
AAGCCAGATATTTTGCCTAAGGGTGAAGAATGAGATAAACATAATATATTGTTTTAAGTTTTACTTTTATTTATTTATTTATTTTTTTAAGCACAAAAACATTAATTTTATTTCTATATACTAGCAACAAAGTCAGGGAAACTAAAATTATAAGATAAACACTTATAGTCACTCAAAAATGAAATTTTTACATTAAATCTAACATTACATTTACAGGACTTATCTGCTAAAAACTATAATATGCTAATGAAATATATACCAAGGAAGATCTAAATAAATGAAGATACAACTATATTCCTATATTGAAAGACTCAACATAGCAAAAA
>NW_011494834.1:2734313-2735707 GCF_000754665.1 Bison bison bison
ACTGGGGTTTCAGCTTTAGCATCATTCCTTCCAAAGAAATCCCAGGGCTGATCTCTTTCAGAATGACCTCCTTGGATCTCCTTGCAGTCCAAGGGACTCACAAGAGTCTTCTCCGACACCACAGTTCAAAAGCATTAATTCTTCGGCACTCAGCTTTCTTCACAGTCCAACTCTCACATCCATATATGACCACTGGAAAAACCATAGCCTTGACAATAGCAAATATAACTGATTACTGATTTAAGCTTGAAATCTGGGGCCCCATATTCTAAAGGAGGGGAAGGGGGATCTACAAGCATATAAAATTTTTATTAGTTGACTGAAAATCTGGATAAATAGACTCTTAAGTGAAACAAATTTTGCCCTGAAAGCCAGATATTTTGCCTAAGGGTGAAGAATGAGATAAACATAATATATTGTTTTAAGTTTTACTTTTAATGTGCTGTAGATTTTGAGGAAAATAAAAAGACAAATCTCCTCTGTTCTACACTTTTCTGTACAGATCTAATCTTACCCCTTACAAGGTCATTTGTTGAAAATGTGAACAGACTAGTAAAACAAATCTTTCCCCTCACCTTGTATGTAATATACACCCCTGTTGATACTGCCCTGTGTTGAAAGATGTCATTAATGCAATTGGAGTCAGTGAATTTAGAGTTGAAATATAAGCAAACAGCAGTGATTTCTTTTCTATCTTTTCTCATCCTTATTGTGATGAAGGTCAATTTAATTCAGCAAATAGTGAGCCTTACCTGAAGGTTTATATCTTTGAAATAATCCCTTTTCCAATGATCTTCTTGTCGGAGAGATTTAGTACATTCGGTCCAAATGCAATGGTTTTTTATCTGAAATCCTTGGGGGCAGATGTGTTTCAGAATTTGGATTTTTTGGATTTTAGAAAAGTAATACTGAACACAGTTGGTATTTTAATAAACATCCCCAGTAGAGAGTTCCATAAAACATAAAACATAATAGATATTTACAAAACAATGTACAAATTATACACTTTAAATAAGACATATTCATATTTTGGCATTGCACATGTATATGTGTACTAAATGGGTTAAATAAATTCTGATTTATTTCTCAGTTCTGCTCAGATTTTGTCATCAAATGAGTTAGGATGGCACTTTTTAGAGCTTTTAAAGTGCATAATTGAGAATAAGCGACTATAGACTTCTGATATGTCACTATGGTGGGCAAACTTCTCAGATGGACTTGGAGAATCCCACTTTCTGGTATATATGCCCTCCTTTTGAATATGGTGAGGACCTGTTGTATGATGAGATGACACATTCTTGATTACTTTATGCTTAATGAAAACAGCAATGAGATAGTGTGCCACTCCTGTGATTACATTGTATAAGACTCTGCCATAGCCTCTGGGATGCCCA
>NW_011494834.1:2735807-2736423 GCF_000754665.1 Bison bison bison
AAAATACATTCCATGCAAATGGGAAGCAAAAGAAAGCTGGAGTAGCAATCCTCATATCAGACAAAATAGACCTTAAAATAAAGATTACAACAGATAAGTAAAGACACTACATAATGATTAAGGGAGCAATCCAAGAAGAAGACATAACAAGTATGAATATCTATGCACCCAATGTAAGAGCACCTCAATACATAAGACAAACACTAACAGACATAAAAGAAGAAATTGACAGTCACACAATAATAGTAGGAGATTTAACACCCCACTTACACCAACAGACAGCTCATCAAAACAGAAAATTAATAATGAAACAAGTCTTAAATGATTTATTAGATGAGAAGGATCTCATTGATATCTTCAGGACATCCCATCCAAATGTGGAAGAATACGCTTTCATCTCAAGTGCACATGGAACATTCTTCAGGATACACAACATCTTGGGTCACAAATCAAACCTCAGTATATTTAAGAAAATTGAAAGTGAAAGTGAAAGTGAAGTCGCTCAGTCGTGTCCGACTCTTTGTGACCCTGTGGACTGTAGCCTACCAAGCTTCTCCGTCCATGGGATTCTCCAGGCAAGAATACTGGAGTGGGTTACCATTTCCTTCTCCAGGGG
>NW_011494834.1:2736523-2736875 GCF_000754665.1 Bison bison bison
ACAAGTAACATTTAAGGGAAACCCTATATTCTTAACAGCTAATACTTCAGCAGAAACTCTGCAGGCCAGAAAGGAATGGCAGGGTATATTTAAAGTACTGAAAGGGAAAAACCTACAACCAAGATGAGTCTACTCAGCAAGGATTTCATTCCAAATTGATTGGAGAAATCAAAAGCTTTTCAGACAAGGAAAAGTTAAGAGAATTGAGTACTACCAAATCAGCTGTATAACAAATGTTAAAGCAACTTATATAGTCAAGAAATATAAGAGAAGAAAAAAGATCTACAAAATTAACCCCAAACAATTAAGAAAAAGGCAATAGGAACATATATATATATATATATATATATAT
>NW_011494834.1:2736975-2739119 GCF_000754665.1 Bison bison bison
AGAAAGAAAAAAAATTAATAGAAGGAAAGAAATCATAAAATCAGAGCAGAAATAAATGAAAAAGAAATGAAAGAAGCAATATTAAAGATTACTAAAACTGACAGCTGGTTCTTTGAGAAGATAAACAAAAATTGACAAATCTTTAGCCAGATGCATCAAGAAAAAAAGACAAAAGAAACAAATCAACAAAACTGGAAATGAAAAAGCAGAGGTTGCAACAGATAATGCAGAAATACAAAGGATTATAAGAGACTATTATGAACAACTATATGGCAGTACAATGGATAACCTGGAAGAAATGCACAGCTTCTTAGAAAAGTTCAATCTTCCAAGACTGAACCAGGAAGAGCTAGAAATTATGAATAACCCAGTTACAAGAAATGAAGTTGAAGCTGTGATAAAAAAAAATCTCGCCAAAAACAAAAGCCAAGGACCAGATGGCTTCAGAGGAGAACTATATCAAACATTCAGAGAAGAGCTAATGCCTATCCTTCTAAAACTCTTTCCAAAAAATGGAAGAAGAAGGAACACTTCAAAACTCATTTTATTAGGCCACCATCACCCTGATACCAAAACAAAAGACAACACAAAAAGAAAACTACAGGCCAATATCACTGATGAACATAGATGAAAAAAGATCCTCAACACAATTTTAGAAAACGGAATTCAGCAACACATCAAAAAACTCATACAACATAATGACGTTGAGTTTATTCCAGGAATTCAAGGATTCTTCAATAAATGCAAACCAAACAATATGATACACCATATTAACAAACTGAAAGATAAGAAAAACATATGATAATCTTAATAGATGTAGAAAAAGCCTTTGACAAAATTCAGCACCCATTTATGATTAAAACTCTTCAAAAAATGGGCATAGAAGAAACCTACTTCAACATAGTACAGGCCATATATGATAAACCTAAAGCAAACATTATTCTAAATGGTGAAAAACTGAAAGCATTCCCCCTAAGATCAGGAACAAGACTAGGGTGTCCACTTTCACCACTATTATTCAATGCAGTCTGGAAATCCTAGCTACATCAATCAGAGAAGAAAAAGAAATAAAGGAATCCAGATTGGAAAAGAAGTTAAGCTCTCATTGTTTGCAGATGCCATGATACTGTTGATAGAAAACCCACAAATATTATCACAAAATTATTAGAGCTAATCAGGGAATTTAGAAAAGTTACAGGATACAAATCAAGACACAGAAATCACTTGCATTTCTATATTGTAACAATGAAAACTCAGAAAGTGAAATTAAGGAATCAATCAAATTCACCATTGCAACAAAAATAATTAAATATCTAGGAATAAACTTACCTAAGGAGATAAAAAGAACTGTACTCAGAAAATTATAAGACAGTAATGAAAAATCAAACATGACATAAACAGAAGAGAGATAGTCCATGTTCCTCAGTAGAAAGAATCAATATTGTGAAAATGACTACAATATCAAATGCAATCTACAGATTCAATGTGATCCCTATTAAATTACCAATAACATTTTTCACAGAACTAGAACAAAAAATTTCACAATTTATATGGAAACACAAAAGACATCGAATACAAGAATCAGTCTTGAGAAAGACGATTGGAGCTGGAGGAATCAACCTTCCTGACTTCAGATTATGCTACAAAGCTACAGCCATCAAGACAGTATGGTACTGGCACAAAAACAGAAATATAGACCAATGGAACAAGATAGAAAACCCAGAAATAAACTCATGCACATTTGGGTAACTTATTTTTGACAAAGGAGGCAAAAATATACAATGGGGAAAAGACAGCCTCTTCAATAAATGGTGTTGGGAAAACTAGACAGCTACATGTAAAAGAAGGAAATTAGAACATTTCCTAACACCATTCAGTTCAGTTCAGTCTCTCAGTTCTGTCAGACTCTTAGCGACCCCATGAACTGCAGCATGCCAGGGCTCCCTGTCCATCACCAACTCCCGGAGTCCAACCAACCCATGCCCATTGTGTCAGTGATGCTATCCAACCATTTCATCTTCTTTTGTCCCCTTCTCCTGCTGCCCTCAATTATTCCCAGCACCAGGGTCTTTTCAAATGAGTCAGCTTTTCGCATCAGGTGGCCAAAGTATTGGAGTTTCAGCTTCAACATCAGTCCTTCCAAT
>NW_011494834.1:2739774-2740129 GCF_000754665.1 Bison bison bison
TTCTTTATCAATATTGCTTTGGCTATTCGAGGTTTTTTGTATTTCCCTATAAATTGTGAAATTATTTGTTCTATCTCTGTGAAAAATACTGTTGGTAGCTTTATAGGGATTGCATTGAATCTATAGATTGCTTTGGGTAGTATACTCATTGTCACTATATTGATTCTTCCAATCCATGAACATGGTATATTTCTCCATCTATTAGTGTCCTCTTTGATTTCTTTCATCAGTGTTTTAGAGTTTTCTATACATAGGTCTTTAGTTTGTTTAGGTAGATATATTCCTAAGTATTTTATTCTTTTCATTGCAATCGTGAATGGAATTGTTTCCTTAATTTCTCTTTCTATTTTCTCAT
>NW_011494834.1:2740566-2743255 GCF_000754665.1 Bison bison bison
AGCTCTTACACTGTTGGTGGGAATGCAAACTAGTACAGCCACTATGGAGAACAGTGTGGAGATTCCTTAAAAAACTGGAAATAGAACTTCCATATGACCCAGGAATACCAATGCTGGGCATACACACCGAGGAATCCAGAACTGAAAGAGACACGTGTACCCCAATGTTCATCGCAGCACTGTTTATAATAGCCAGGACATAGAAGCAACCTAGATGTCCATCATCAGATGAATGGATAAGAAACCTGTAGTACATATACACAATGGAGTATTATTCAGCCATTAAAAAGAATACATGTGAATCAGTTCTAATGAGATGGATAAAACTGAAGTCTATTATACAGAGTGAAGTAAGCCAGAAAGAAAAATACCAGTACAGTATACTAACACATATATATGGAATTTAGAAAGATGGTAACGACAACCCTGTATGTGAGACAGCACAAGAGACACAGATGTATAGAACAGTTTTTTTGGACTCTGTGGGAGAGGGAGGGGGGAATGATTTGGGAGAATGGCATTAAAACATGCATAATAACATGTAAGAAATGAATCACCAGTCCAGGTTCGATGCAGGATACAGGAAGCTTGGGGCTGGTGCACTGGGATGACCCAGAGGGATGGTATGGGAAGGGAGGTGGGAGAGGTGTTCAGGATGGTGAACATGTGTACACCTGTGGTAGATGCATGTTGATGTATGGCAAAACCAATACAATATTGTAAACTAAAAAAATAATTAATTAAAAAACAATAAAGACATAACCGAAAGACCAGAAACTATAAAACTCTTAGAGGAAAACATAGGCATAACACTCAATGACATAAATCAAAGCAAGATCCTCTATGACTCACGTCCTAGAGTAATGGAAATAAAAGTAAACAAGTGGGAGGTGATTAAACTTAAATCCTTTTTGCACAGCAATGGAAACTATAAGCAAGGTGAAAAGACAACCCTCAGAATGGGAGAAAATAATAGCAAATGAAACAACTGACAAAGGATTAATTTTCAAAATATAAAACCAGCTCATAAAACTCAATGCCAGAAAATCAAATAACCCAGTCAAAAATTGGGAAAAGACCTAAACAGGCATTTCTACAAAGAAAACATACAGATGGCTAACAAACACATGAAGAGACGCTAATCATCACTCATTATTAGAGAAACACAAATCAAAACTACAATGAGATATCATCGCAAACCGGTCAGAATGGCCATCATCAAAAAACTACAAACAATAAATGCTGGAAAAAGTGTGAAGAAAAGGGAACGTTCTTGCACTGTTGGTGGAATGTAAATTGATACAGCCACTATGGACGATAGTATGGAGATTCCTTAAAAAACTGGGAATAAAACCACCATATGACCTAGCATTCCCACTCCTAGGCATATACCCTGAAAAAAACAAAATTGAAAAAGACACATGTACCCCATTTCCTCACTGCAGCACTATTTACAATAGCTAGAACATATAGGAAACATAGATGCCCTTCAACAGATGAATGGATCAATAACTTGTGGTACATATACACAGTGGAATATTACTCAGCCATAAAAAGGAACACATTTGAGTCAGTTCTGATGAGGTGGATGAACCTATAACCTATTATACAGAGTGAAGTGAGTCAGAAAGAGAAAGAAAAATATCATATTCTAATATATATATATAGGAGAATGGCTCTAAAGAACTTATTAACAGGGCTGCAGTGGAGAAACAGACATAGAAAACAGACTTAGGGACATAGGGACAGGGGAGGAGAGCATGAGATGTATGGCAAGAGTAACATGAAACTTACATTACCATATGTAAAATAGGTAGCCACAAACTAGAGGGGCAGGATGGGGAGGGAGATGGGAAGGAGGTCCATAAAGGAGGGGATATATGTATACCTATAGCTGATTCATGCTAAGGTTTGACAGAAAACAACAGAATTCTGTAAAGCAATTATGCTTCAATTAAAAAATGTTTTAAAAAAAGAAAAAAAAAAAACACTGATAAAATTATACTCAGTGATGAAAGACTGAATGCCTCCTCCCTAATTCTGGAAAGAAAGACAAGAGTTTCCACTCTCACCACTTCTACTCAACATTTCATTGGATGTTCTACGCAAAGGAATTAGGTAATAAAAAGAAAAGGCATGTAGATTGGAAAACAAAGCAATAAAACTATTTTCAGATATCATGATTTTATACATAGAAGATTTTAAAGCATCTACAGAAAAACCATAGAGCTAATAGTCAAGTTTAACAAGGTTGACGAATACAAATTAAATATTGAGAAATAAAATGTATTTCTATACAGTAGCAATGAACAATTCAAAATTGAAATTAAAATGATTTCATGTACAACTGAAATTAAAACATTAAAAGTAAATATGAATAAACTAAGCAAAAGAAGTACAAAACTATGCTCTTAAAACTACAAAACATTACTGAAGAAATTAAAGAGAACTTATAATAAATAGAAACAGACTCTTGAGAGTCCCTTGGACTGCAAGGAGATCCAACCAGTCCATCCTAAAGAAAATCAGTTAACTTTTCACTGGAAGGATTGAGGTTGAAGCTGAAACTCCAATACTTTGGCCACTTGATGCGAAGAACTAACTCATTTGAAAAGATCCTGATGGTAACAATAACCCAGTGTACGAGACAGCAAAAGAGACACTGATGTATAGATCAGTCTTATGGACT
>NW_011494834.1:2743569-2745574 GCF_000754665.1 Bison bison bison
GCCTGGTGTTCTGCAGTCAACACGGTCACAAAGAGTCAGACAAAACTGAGTGACTGAACTGAACTGAAAATATTAATATTTTTATGATGACAATACACCTCATACTGGTCTACAAATTTATCATCCTCCCTATAGAAATTCCTATTGACTTTTTAATAGAAATTTATCATGAAGTTCTTATGGAAATATAAGGGACCTATAATTTACAAAATATAATCTTTAAAAAAAATAAAGGGAAAAAATTAGAAGACTCATATTCACAAATTTCAAACTTACCCTAAGTTTACAGTAAGCAAGACATTGTAATACTGGCATGATGATAGACATATTAGTCATGGAACAGAATTGAAGGTCCAGAAATAAGCCTTTAACTTTGATGGTCATGTCTTTTTTTGACAAGGGTGCCAACTCAACAGGGGAAACAATAATATTTTCAATACATTATGTTGGGACATTTTGATACCCACCTGCAAAAGAATAAAAGTGATTCCCTGACTAATACCAAACACAAAGTTAACAGAGATCATAGGTTCAAGTGTGAGAGCTAAAATTATAACCTTCCTAGGTCAAATAACTAGGAATATATCTTTAAGTATTATCGTTCAACTTTCAAGGATCAAATGACAGGAGTATATCTTTGAAAAGTGTCCTTTGGTTTTAGCAAAGAATTCTTAGATATGACAAGAAAAGCTTATGTGGCAAAAGAAAAATAGATAAATTGAACTTCATCAAAATTAAAAAAACTTTTTTCATCAATAATATAGAGATATTAATAATACAGAGATGTCAATAATACTGGAGATCAAACCTGTCAATCCTAAAAGAAATCAGTCCTGAATATGCATTGGACAGACTGATGCTGAAGCTGAAAATCCATTATTTGGCTACCTTATGCAAAGAACTGACTCATTGTAAAAGACGCTGATACTTGGAAAGATTAAAAGCAGGAACAGAAGGGGATGACAGAGGATGAGATGGTTGGATGGCATTGCTGCCTCAATGGACATGAGTTTGAGTAAGCTCCAGGGGTTGATGATGGACAGGGAAGCCTGGCATACTGCAGTCTATGGGACAACAAAAAGTCAGGCAAGACTGAGAGACTGAAATAAATCTGAACATGAGGGAGAAAACACACTTTTAACAAACAGGGAGAGACAGAAACTACAGAGGTTTGTGGAACTATGACAAAAGATTCAACATTTGTATAACTGGAGTCTCAAAAAGAGAGGAGAAAAAAAGTAAGGTTTAAAAACCACTCAAAGAAATAAGTCCAAAAGCTTCTCAAATGTTGAAAGACATGCATGTACAGATTCAAGAAGCTGAACAAATCCCAAAGAGAATATATTCAAAGAAATCTTCCAAGATACATCATAGTCAAACTTCTAAAACTAAAGACAGAAAAAATCATGAAAGTAATCAACCATTATATATAAAAGGAAAAGCAATTCAAACAGCAATGGATTTCCCATCAGAAATCATGGCAGCCAGAAGGAAATGAAATAATATTTTTCAAGTGCTGAAAGTATTAATAATAATCAACTCTGAAATATGTGAAAATATCCTTCAGGAATGAAGAGGAAATGAAAATATTTTCTGACGAAATCAAACAAGGAAAATTTGTTATTAGCCAACTTAACATTAGGTGAAGTGAAGCAAAAGTTGCTCATTCTTGTCCATCTTTTTGTGACCCCATGGACTATACACTCCATGGAATTCTCCAGGCCAGAATATTAGAATGGGTAGCTCTTCCCTTCTCCAGGGAATCTTCCCAACACAGAGATCGAATCCAGGTCTCCTGCACTGCAGGCAGATTCTTTACCAGCTGGGCTACAAGGGAAGCCCAATAAATGAATGGCTAAATAAAACTGTCTAAACAGAAAGTGAATAAGAGAATGAAATCTTGAACATAAAAAAGAAATAAAAAATAACAATGGACTCTGTGGGAGAGGGAGAGGGTGGGAAGATTTGGGAGAATGACATTGAAACATGTAAAATATCATGTAAG
>NW_011494834.1:2745674-2745862 GCF_000754665.1 Bison bison bison
CACTTAAAAAAATGAGCACTTTGCTGTTAAGTGAATTTTTCTATAAATAAATATCAATTAGATCCAAAAAAAAAAAAATAACAATGGGAAGGCAAAAAAATGAGTAAATATTTATGAAACACTTTGAATTGAGTGAAAATAAAATTACAAGACATCAAAATTAGTAGAACATAGATAAACTAGTAAGG
>NW_011494834.1:2746473-2747740 GCF_000754665.1 Bison bison bison
TAATAGAAAAACTAACCTAAGTATTGCTATAACTGTTAAAGAAATTAAAACCTGAATTTTTAAATATCTCTAAAATAAAATTTTTGCATTCAAATAGTTTCATTGAATAATTCCACAAAGCATTAGCACAAAGAGAATTGACACCAACTCTACAATTCTACAAAGAGAATTGGCACCAACTCTACAAAATTTTTTCCAAGAAATAGAAAAAAAAAAAAACAAAAAACACACCTTTCCAATGCATTTTATGAGACAAGTATTACTATGTCTCTAAATACAAAACCATTGCCCAGAATAGACTACAGGCCAATCCCTCAAGAATATAGATACAAAACTGCAAGTAAAATATTAGCTAACCAAATCTAACAATATATACAAATAATTATATACTATAACCAACTATAGGGAAAGAACAAATTATCCAAGATGGTGTGTTCATGTTCTCTCACCCCACAGCCTCTAGCTCTTGCCCCATGTTTTGTAAATAATGATTATGTAACAGCTGAGATCTTTTATAGCACTGTGCATGTGGGTCATGAGGTACTCACTTGCTCATGGGTTGTGTGCCATAGGGATTTATGAGCTCCACCTAGAATGCAGTGGAATTACTGCTGTGTCATGGCTGTGTTGGTGGGGTCAGCCACGAGAGGAGAGATTTATGGTAGGGCTGCTGCATCAGCTAGGAGAGAATGCTATTATGGCTGCCGTGCCAGCCAGGAGAAAATAAACGTGTCTGCAGTTCCTATCGCTCTTCCTCTTGTTATCTTCTTCCAGCCTCTTAGCTCACGCCTTTCCTGCCCTGGGTTCAATGAATGGTGTGCATAGTGTGAACAGCAAAACAAGTGGCACTGTGAGCAGTATGAAAAACACTACACCAAGTGTGATTTATTCCAGGTATGCGAGGTTGGTATAACATTGGAAAAATAATCAATCTACTTTACTTCATCAATAGACTAATTTTTTTTTTTTAAAACGCATACTATCCTATAAACATATGCAGAAAATACATTTGACAAAATGCAGTACCCATGCATGAAACAAAATCAACTAGTTAACAACAGAACTAAATTACCTCAACTAGATAAAGTGTATCTACAAAGAAATCAACAGATAATATCATACATGATGTTGAAAAACTGAATGTTTTCCTACCATAATCAGGAAGAAATGAAGTGTGTCCACATTCATCACTATTATTCAGTGTAGTAATAAAAGTCTTGGCCAATACAATAAGGTAAGAAAAAGAAATACAATTTCCATAAATCAA
>NW_011494834.1:2747840-2751126 GCF_000754665.1 Bison bison bison
AAAAAAGCAGAAAAAAATTGTTTTCATTTGCGGATGGCATAGCGTGATTGCATATGTAGAAAATCTCAAGGGTTAAAACCATCCAAAAACCTTTTATAGATAATAAGTGAGGTTAAGTAAGGTGGCAGTATGCAAGACCAGTATGTAAAAATCAGCAGTATTTTGATATATTAAGAAAGTTGTAGTGTGAAAGCTGAGTTTGAGAATACAAAACCACTTATAGTCAAATGAACAATTTGTAATTATACAAATAATGAAATAGGTAGAAATTTAACAAATCTTGTACAGAACTTGTATGCTAAAAGCTAAATTAGCTGAAGAAAGAAATCAAAGAAAACCTAAATAAATGGAAAGGCATACTGTACTCATGTATTGGAAGACTCAAAATAGTAAAGATGTACCTTTACCAAAGTAAGCTGTAGTTTTAATGTAATTCCTACCAAAACCCCAGCAAGGATTTGTACAGATACATGCTATATTTTATAAGATACATGGAAAAGGCACAGTCTCTAGAACAGCCATGAAAATCTTAGAAGAAAAAAAAGAAGATTAAAGTAGAAAAAGCATTTCTGTAAGTTATTAAAACTTACTATGGAGCTTCAATAATCAAGAGTGTGGTACTGGTAGAAGGACAGATACATAGATAAATAAAACTGAAGAGAGAAAAAGTCCTGAATAAGTAAAGATTACTGATTTTTGATAGAAAGTAACAAAACAATCCTTCACAGATCCTTCACAGATCACTGCCTTGTGGTGAAAGGGCTTGAATAACTCAATGAAGCTATGAATCATGCCATGTAGGGCCACCCAAGATGAATGGGTCATAGTGGAGAGTTCTGACAAAATGTGATCTACTGGAAGAGGGAATGGCAAACCACCCCAGTATACTTGCTGTGAGAATCTCATGAACTGTATAAAAAGACAAGAAGATATGACACTGAAAGATGAGTTCCCCAGGTGGGAAGGTGTCCAATATGCAATTGAGGAAAAGCAGAGGACAACTACCAATAGCCCCCAAAAGATTGAAGCAGCAGGGCCAAATCAGAAATGACACTCAGTTGTGGACATGTCTGGTGATGAAAGTAAAATCCAATGCTGCAAAGAACAGTATTGCATAAGAACCTGGAATATTAGGTCCATGAATCAAGATAAATTGGACATGATCAAGAGGGAGATGGTAAGAGTAAACATCAACATCTTGGGAATCAGTGAACTAAAATGGACGAGAATACATGAATTTAGTTCAGATGACCATTATTTCAATAACTGTGGGCAAGAATCCCATAGAAGAAATCAAGTAGCCCTTATAATAAACCAAAAAGATTTGAAATCAATACTTGGATGCAACTTCAAAAACGACAGAATTATCTCTGTTTTCAACACAAGCCATTCAACATCAGAGTAATTCAAGTCTATGTCCCTACAACCAATGCCTAAGAAGCCGAAGTTGATTAGTTCTATGAAGACCTAGAAAACCTCCAAGAACTAACAAACAAAGATGTTATATTTATTATTGGGGATTGGAAAGCAAGAGTAGGAAGTCAAGAGATACCTGAAGTAACAGACAAGTTTGGCCCTGGAGTAGAAAATGAAGCAGGGCAAAGGCTAACTGAATTTGTCCAAGAGAATGCACTGGTCATAACAAACACCCTTTTCCAACAACACAAGTGATCACTTTACACATTGACATAACCAAATGGTCAATACCAAAACCGAATTGATTACATTCTTTGTAGCCAAAGATGGAGAAGCTGTATACAGTCAGCAGAAACAAGACCTGGAGCTGACTGTGGCTCAGATCATCAGCTTCTCATGGCAAAATTTAGGCTTAAACTAAAGAAAGTGGGGAAAAACCACTAGACCAGTCAGGTATGACTTCAGTCAAAGCCCCTATGAATATGCAGTTGAGGTGATGAATAGATTCAAGGGATTAGATCTAGTTAACATTGTGCCTGAATAACTATGAACAGAAGTCTGTAATATTATACAGGAGGCTGTGAACAAAGCCATCCCAAAGGAAAAAAAAAAAAAAAGCAAGAAGGCAAAGCGGTTATCTGAGGAGGCATTACAAATAGCTGAAGAAAGAAAAGTAGCAAAAAACAAGGGAAAAGGGGAAAGGTACATCCAAATAAATGCAGAGTTCCAAAAAATAGCAAGGAGAGACAAGAAGGCCTTCTTCAATGAACAATGCATAAAAAAAGAGGAAAACAAAAGCAGGGAAAATCTAGACATCTCTTAAGTGAAATTGGAACTATCAAAATAACATTTCACCCAAAGATGTGTACAATAAAGGACAGAAATGATAGAGACCTAGTAGAAGCAGAATAGGTGAAGATGAGATGGAAATAATACACAGAAGAATTGTACAAAAAAAAAAAAAACTGTACAAAAAAGATCTTCATGACCCAGATAATCACGATGATGTGACCACGAACCTTGAGCCAGACATTCTGGATTGTGAAGTCAAGTGGGCCTTAGGAAGCACAGCTGTTGATAAAGCTAGTGGATGTGATGGAATTCCAGTAGACCTATTAAAAAGCCCAAAAGACAAAGCTGTCAAAGTGTTTCATTCACTATGTCAGCAAATCTGGAAGGCCCAGTAGTGGCCACAGTATTGGAAAAGGTCAATTCTTATCCCAATTTCCAAGAACAGAAGTACTAAAGAATGCTTAAACCATCAGACAATTACACTCATCTCCCGTGCTAGTAAGGTCATGCTTAAAATCTTGCAGCTGGGCTTCAGCATTACTCAAACCAAGAATTTCCAGATGTCCAAGCTGGGTTTGTAAAAGGCAGAGAAACCAGAGATCAAATTGCCAACATTCACTGGATCATAGAGAAAGCAAAGGAAGTCCAGAAAAAACATCTACCTCGGTTTTATCAACAATGCTAAAGCTCTTGATTGTGTGTATCATAACAAACTGTGGAAAGTTCTAAAGAGATGGGAATACCAGACCATCTTACCTGTCTCCTGAGAAATCTGTATTCGGGTCAAGAAGCAACAGTTAGTACCTTGTATGGAACAACTGATTTGTTCAGGTATTGAGAAAGGAGTAGGACAGGGCTGTATGTTGTCACTGTGTTTATTTAACTTATAGGCTGAGCACATCATGGGAAATGCTAGGGTGGATGAGTTACAAGTTGAAATCAAGATAGGCAGGTGAAATACCAATGACTTCAGATATCCAGATGATGATACCAGTCTAATGGCAGAAAGTGAAGAGGAAATAAAGAACCCCTTGATGAGGGTGAAAGAGTAGAGTGAAAAAGCTGGCTTATAAATATT
>NW_011494834.1:2752158-2752649 GCF_000754665.1 Bison bison bison
AGAAAGAACCTTGACTTGAGATCATGATCATAAATGTAAAAGGTAAACCATAAAAGATAGAAGAGAAAACACAGGAGAAAATCTTCAGGACCTAGGTAAGGTGAAGTGATTTTAGACTTAACAGGAAAATTACCATAAAAGAAAAAAATCAGAAATTGAACTTTATCAAAATTAAAAACATTTGTTCTGCACGTGACTCTTTTAACAGGTCATACAAGACTCTTTTAACAGGTCATACAAATAAGATACAGAGTGGGAAAATATTTTCAAATGATATATTTGACAAAGGACTTGTAAGTAGATATATAAAGAGCTTTTAAAATTCAACAATATGAAAACAAACAAATGAATTATAAAACAAGGAAAAGACATGCAGACAGACATTTCATCAAAATTAATATATTACAAACAAGAGGTTCAAAATAACTAGTCACTAGAGAAATGAAAATTAAAACTGCAATGAGACAGAAGAATGGATAAGTGAGCTAGAT
>NW_011494834.1:2752749-2754127 GCF_000754665.1 Bison bison bison
ATTAAGAAAAAATGAAGAATAATGAAGAAAAACATATCAATAATTACCTTAAATGTAAATAGACTAAATGTTCTAACCTAAAAACACATACTCGCTTAACGGATACAAAAATAAGACCCATGTACATGCTATCTACAAGAGACCTGTTTCAGAACTAAGGACACACATAGACTGAAAGTGAGGGGATGTAAAAAAGATATTCCATGCAAATGGAAATCAATATAAATCTGGAGTAGCAATAGTCATATCAGACAAAATAGAATTTAAAATAAAGGCTGTTAGAAGAGATAAGAAAGGACACTACATAATGATCAAGGAATCAATCCAAAAAGAAGATATAACAAGCACAATTATTTATGCACCCAACACTGAAGCACCTCAAAACAAAGCAAATGCTAACAGCCATAGAAAGGGAAATCAACAGTAACACAATAATAGTGGGGACTATAATATCCCACATATTATAGTGTCCGTAGTATACTGTCCACATATCAATGGACAGATCATCCAGACAAAAAATTAGGGAAGAAACACAAGCCTTCACTGACAAATTAGACAGATTTAATTGATATTTATAGGACAGTCTATCCTAAAGCAGCAGAATGCATTTTCTTCTCAAGTGCACATGGCACATTCTCCAAAATAGATCACGTCTTGGGTTACAAATCAAGCCTCAGAAAATTTAAGAAAATTGAAATCATATTAAACATCCTTTGTGATCACAATACTACAAGATTAGAAATCAATTACAGGAAAAAATAAACTGTAAGAAACACAAACACAAATGGAGTTTACACAATATGATACTAAATAACCAAGAGATCACTGAAGGAATCAAAGAGTAATTCAAAAATGCCTAGAACCAAATGAAAACAAAAAATACATGACCCAAATCCTATGAGATGAAGCAAAAGCAGTGTAAGAGGGACATTTATAGCAATATAGTATTTTTTCTTAAATATCTCAAATAAACAGCCTAATATTACACCTAAAACAACTAGATAAAGAATAACATACAAAACTCAAACTTACTATAAGGAAAGAAATCATAAAGACTGGAGCAGAAAAAGTGAAATAGAGATGAAGAAAACAATAGCAAAGATCAATTAAACTAAAAGCTGGTTCTTTGAGAAAATAAACACAATTCATAAACTCATCAAGAAAAAAGCGAGAGGACTCAAATCTATAAAATTTAAAATGAAAAAGGAGAAGTTACAACTAATGCCATAGAAATACAAAGGGTCATAAGAGACTTCAACAAGCAAGTATATGCCAATAAAATGGACAACCTGGAAGAAATGAACAACTTCTTAGAAAATACAACCATTCAAGACTGAACCAGGAAGAAATAGAAAATATGAACAAATCAAAGTCAAGT
>NW_011494834.1:2754227-2755571 GCF_000754665.1 Bison bison bison
GTTGCAGAGGGAGGAATAATCCAAAGCTCATTCTACAAGGCCAATGTCATTGTGATAACAAAGTCAGACCAATATATCACAAAAATAAGAAAACTCCAGACCAATATCACTGACGAACATAGATGCAAAAATACTCAACAAGATATTAGCAAGCAGAATCCAGCAACACATTGAAAAGATCATACACCATGATCAAGTTGAATTTATCCCAAGCATGCAAGATTTCTTCAGTATATGCAAATCAACCAATGCGATATAACATATTAACAAATTGAAGAATAAAAACCATATGATCATCTCAACAGATACAGATAAAGCTTTTAACAAAATTCAACACATTTATGATAAAAACTCTCCAGAAAGTATGCATACAGGGAACCTACCTGAAATAATAAAGGCCATATATGACAAACTCACAGCAAACAATGTTCTCAATGGTGAAAAACTTAAAACACTTCCTCTAAGATCAGGAACAAAACAAGGATATCCACTCTCATCACTATGTTCATCATTGTTTTGGAAGTGTAACAAGAATAAAGAGTAAAGAGAGATGAAAAAGAAAGAAAAGGAATTCAACCTGGAAAACAAAAAACAAAACAAAACAAAAAAACAAACAAACAAAAAAAGAAAAACTCTCACTTTTGAAGATGACATAATACTATACATAGAAAATTTGTAAGATGCCTCCAGAAAATTACTAGAGCTAATCAATGAATTTGGAATAACGGCAGGATACAAAATTAATGCACAGAATTTACTTGCATTCCTATACACTAACAATGAAATATCAGAAAGAGAAATTAAGGAAACAAACTCATTTACCATTAAAAAAAAAAAGATTAAATATCTCAAAATAAGTCTACTTAAAGAGGTAAAATACTTCTACTTGAAAACCTATAAGATACTGATGAAAGAAATCAAAGATGACACAAACAGATGGAGAGACATGCCATGCTGTTGGATTTCAAGAATCAATATTGTCAAAATGACTATACTACATAAAGCAATGTACATATTCAATGCAATCTCTTTTATATTACCAATGACATTTCTCACAGAACAACAACAAAAAAATCTTAAAATTTATTTGGAAACACAAATGACCCCAAATAGCCAAAGCATTCTTGGGAAAGAAAAATCGAGTGAAAGTGATCATGCTCCTTAACTTCAGACTATACTACAAAGCTGTAGTAATCAAGAAAATATGGCACTGGAACAAAAACAGAAGTATAAATCAATGGAACAAGGTAGAAAGCCCAGAGTACCCATGTACCTATGGTTATCCAATCTATGACAAAGGAGGCAGGAATATACAATGGAGAAAACAGTTTTTGTTTTTTTTTT
>NW_011494834.1:2755671-2755894 GCF_000754665.1 Bison bison bison
AACTGTCATGCTGGAGAAGACTCCTGCGAGTCTCTTGGACAACAAAGAGATCAAATCAGTCAATCTTAAGGGGAATCAACTCTGAATACTCGATGGAAGGACTGATGCTGAAGCTCCAGTATTTTGGTCACCTGATTCAAACAGCTGACTCATTGGAAAAGTCCCTGATGCTGGGAAAGATTGAGGGCAGAAGGATAAGAGGGCATCAGAGGATGAGATGGCT
>NW_011494834.1:2756803-2757304 GCF_000754665.1 Bison bison bison
TCTACAATTATTTCTAAATAAAAAGCTTAAAAATGAAAGTAATTCAGAGAAAATGTCCAGTAAAATATGTTCCTTGTTTCTCTAATTTCTATTTAGAATCACTTTGATAAAATCCAGTAGTAATGTGTGTATGTAAGAGTTGAACTATAAAGAAAGCTGAGTGCAGAAGTATTGATGATTTTGAACTGTGGTGTTGGAGAAGACTCTTGAGAGTCCCTTGGACCACAAGGATATCAGAGCTGTCAATCCTAAAGGAAATCCATCCTGACTATTCATTGGAAAGACTGATGCTGAAGCTAAAGCACCAATATTTTGGCTACCTGATGTGAAGAACTGATTCATTGGAAAAGATTCTGATGCTGGGAAAGATTGAAAGCAGGAGGAGAAGGGGAGACAGAAGATGAAATGGTTGGATGGTATCACTGACTCAATGGACATGAGTTTGAGCAAGCTCCAGGAGTTGGTGATGGACAGGGAAGCCTGGCATGCTGTAGTCCATGG
>NW_011494834.1:2757404-2758500 GCF_000754665.1 Bison bison bison
TTCCACAAAACAATTTCTGAATGCTGGCAGAGGACACCAGGCACCCAGAAAGGCAGCCCATTCTCTTTTAAAGGAGGTAGGACAAAATATAAATGATAAAAAGATGGAAAAAAAAAAAATTTAGGGATGGAGACCTGTCTCAGGGAGGGAGTCATGAAGCAGGAGAAGTTTCCAAATACCAGGAAACCCTCTCACCAGCAGGTCTGTGGAGAGTTTCGGAATATCAGAGGGCAACATAACTGGGAGGGAAAAAAAAAGAAAAAAACCATAGATACAGGCCTAGCGGCAACTCCCATTGGAGAAGTATCCCAGATGCTCACGTCCACCTGCAGTGATCAGGGGCTGAACAGGAAGACACGGGCTGCATGCTTAGGGTAAGGACGGGGCCTGAATGCCCTGAGGACAATCTAAAGGAGCTAACATGAGCTAGCAATGCAAAGTGTGGGACAGCCAGGGAGAGAGAGAAACAAAAAGAGAGAGAGAGAGAGAACTTTCCCATGAAAAACTCTAACATAAGGCACTGCCCGGCCTGATCACAGAACAAAGGGATGAGTGAATACCAGAGGAGAGCTAGCCCGCTGCGAGCTGGCCCCTCCCCCCACTGGAGGCAGAGAGGCAGGTGGGGGACAGCTAGAGCCAGAAGGCAAGGGGTAATCTCAACCCCAGAGATGGCATCCTCCACCAAATTGTGAGCAGACTCACAGCTGCTATCCAAATCTTCCTGGGACCGTGGATGGCTGACATACACCAGGAGGGTTGCAGTCAGAGATCAGCTCCCCAGAAGAGACACACAGCACACGTGAGATGGTGCTCTGGTGGCACAACCAGGAAACCAAAGGTTGGGACCAGGGAGGTGATAAGAGGCACCGCACACCTGGGACAGTGCAGTCTCCAAGCACATGATCTCCTGAGCTGCTTGGACCTGGGAAGGGCACAAAACACAGACCCAAATGAGTCTGTGCCTTTGTGAAGTACCAGAGAACCTGAAGCTGAGTGGCTTAGACCTGGGAACTGCACACAACCCAGGGCCCACATTAGACAGTTCCCCTGCAGAGCAACCTGGAGCATGAGCAGTGTAGACCGGGAAAGCACACAT
>NW_011494834.1:2758600-2760329 GCF_000754665.1 Bison bison bison
AAGATTTTGCACAGCAAAAGAAACCATAAACAAGATGAAAAGACAACCATCAGAATATGAGAAAGTATTTGCAAATGAAGCAACAGACAGTGAGTTAATCTCCAAAATATACAAACAGCTCATGCAGGTAAATATCAAGAAAACAAACAACCCAATCAAAAAATAGAAGACCTAAACAGACATTTTCCCAAATAAGACACAGAATTTGCCAACAAACACATGAAAAAAGTTCAATATCACCAACTATTAGAGAAATGCAAATCAAAGCTACAGTGAAGTATCACCTCACACCAGTCAGAATAGTCATCATCAAACTACCTACAAACAATAAATGCCAGAGAGGGTGTGGATAAAAAGAAACTCTCTTACACTGTTTTTGGTAATATAAATTCATTCAGCCACTATGGAGAACAATAGGAGGTTCCTTAAAAAACTAAACATAGAACTACCAAATGACCCAGCAGTCCCATTCCCGGGCATATTTCCACAGAAATCATAATTCAAAAAGGCACATCCACCTCATTGTTCATTGCAGCATTCTACAATAGCCAGGACGTGGAAGTAACCTAAATGTCCGTCAACAGAGGAATGGATAAAGAAGATGTGGTACATATATACAATGGAATATTACTCAACAGTAAAGCAACAAAATTGTGCCCTTTGCTGAGATGTGGATGAACCTAGAGATGGTCATCCAGAGTGAAGTAAGTAAAAAAAAAAAAATGTTTTATATTAATGCATATACTCTAGAAAAATGATATAGATGATCTTATTTGCAAAGCAGAAATAGAGACACAGAAATAGAGAACAAACATTTGGCTACCAGAGTAGGAAAGGGTGTGGGATGTATTGGGAGGTTGGGATGAGAAATATATGTTACTATGTATAAGTAGATAACTAATGAGAATAAACTGTATAGCACAGGAAACTCTACTTAATACTCTGTGGTGATTTAAATCAGAAGGAAACACAAGGAAGTGGCGATAGTTGTACATATGTGGCTGATTCACTATTCTGTATAGCAAATATTATCACAACAGTGTAAAACTCTATACTCCAATAAAAATGAATAATACCAATATAAGAGTAAAAAATGCAATGAGATATTGCTACACACACCTCTGAGCAGAGCTAATTTGTTTTTTACAAAAAGATACCACACAATGCTGATGAAGATGTGGAGAACTTGGACCAATCATATATTTCTAGTTGGAATATAAAAATGATCTGGCGACTCTGGGAGATAGTTTGGCATTTTGTTATAAAACTATACATACACATATCACATGACCCAGCTTTTGAGCATTTGTCCCAGAGAAATAAAGTTATATACATAAAAACCTGTACATAAGTTTTCCTAGAAGCTTTATTAATAACAGACAACTAGAAACAGCAAGATATTGTAAAATAAATGTTGGCAAATTCTGGTGCATGCATACCACGGGGTACTACACAGTAATAAACAAAACAAAACAGGAAAAATTACTGACACATCCAATAATCTGAATTAGTACCAAGGAAATTTTGCTAAGTGAAAAAATTGTCATTCTCCAAATGTCATATACTGTGTCATTCCAGTTTTAGAACATTCTTTCTGCTGCTGCTGCTGCTAAGTCACTTCAGTCGTGTCTCACTCTGTGAGACCCCATAGACGGCAGCCCACCAGGCTCCCCCGTCCCTGGGATTCTCCAGGCAGGAACACTGGAGTGGGTTGCCATTTCCTTCTCCA
>NW_011494834.1:2760429-2760786 GCF_000754665.1 Bison bison bison
AAAAAAAAAAAAAAAAAAAAAAAAGGATACATGCAGACATACACATCAGTGAATTCATGTAATATGGTGAACATTTTATTAAAGTCTGTGGACATACCTATATAAAGTTTCTGATTTCCACATTATGTTATAATTATGTAAGATTAAGCCATCAGGGGAAGTGGTTGAAGGGTACAAAAGATCTGTATGTACTCTTTTTGCAACTTATTTTGAGTCTATATTAACACGTTCATACTCAATTGTGTTGAGTCTTTGCAATCTCATGGACTGTAGCCTGGCAAGCCCCTCTGTCTACAATTATTTCTAAATAAAAAGCTTAAAAATGAAAGTAATTCAGAGAAAATGTCCAGTAAAATA
>NW_011494834.1:2760886-2761219 GCF_000754665.1 Bison bison bison
GTTGGTGATGGACAGGGAAGCCTGGCATGCTGTAGTCCATGGGGTTGCAAAGAGTCAGACACAACTGAGCAACTGAACTGAACTGAGGATAAAATGCACAAAATTATATTATCCACTTTCCTTTAATGTATCTTAATGCCACTATAAATTTATTTGTAATGATGTTTGTATTTTAGTTGGTCAAATATAGTAGTCTCTCTTATTCAAAAAATATAATATCCATCAGATATATTATCCTATTTAGCCAGGGACATGATCATTTCCAAACACTTTCACAAAGAGACTTAGGATTTCTGCTCACAAAGAGACTTAGGATTTCTGCTAAGATGGCGG
>NW_011494834.1:2762876-2764063 GCF_000754665.1 Bison bison bison
ACCCATTTTTACTTAGGAGTGTGATTACTGGCTTGATTGGTCTCTCCCCTTTTGACTCTCCTTTTCTTCTCCAGCTCACCTCTATCTTCTCCCTCCTCCTTCTCTTCTCTACCCAACTATGTGAATCTCTTTGAATGTTCTGGGCTGTGGAGTACACTTAGGGAACTGACTACTGGATAGATCTCTCTCCTTTTGACTCCCACTCTTCTCCTGGTAACCTCTATCACCTTCCTCCTTCTTCTCTTCACTATGTAACTCCTTGAGGGAATCTGAGTGTTTCAGACTGTGGAGAGCACACAGAGAATTGATTTCTGGCTAAATTGTTCTCTACCATTTTGATCCTCCCCTTTTTCCTCCTGGTCACCTCTCTCTCTCTCCTCCCTTTTCTCTTCTCCATGTAACGCTATGAAACTCTCTGGGTGTCCCTCACTGTCGAGAATCTTTTCACTATTAACATATATGTTTTATCATCAGTGCTGTATGGATGGAGAAGTCTTGAGGCTACTGTAAAAATAAGACTGAAAGCCAGAGGCAGGAGGCTTAAATCCAAAAATTGAGGACACCAGAAAACTCCTGACTCCAGGGACCATTAATCAACAAGAGCACATCCAGAAGCCTCTATACCTACACTGAAACCAAGTTCCACCTAAGAGCCAACAAGTTTCAGAGCAAGACATACCAAGCTAATTCTCCAACAATGCAGGAACATAACCCTGAGCATTAAAATGCAGGTGGCCAAAAGTCACAGCAAACCCACACACACCTCAAAACTCACTATTGGACACTTCATTGCATTCCAGAGAGAAGAGATCCAGCTCCACTCACCAGAACACTGACACGAGGTTCCCTAACCAGGAAATCTTGACAAGCCACTCGTCCAAACCCACCCATATGGAGGAACCTCCATAATTTAATGAACCGGAAACTTCCAGCATACAGAAAGGCCATGCCAAACACAAAAATGTAAACAAGAATAAAGGGCAGAGAAGTATTCAGCAGGAAACGGAACATGATAAATATAGCCACCAAACCAAACAAAAAAGGAGGACATAGGGAGTCTACCTGAAATAGAATTCAGAATAATGATGGTAAAAATAATGCAAAATCTTGAAAACAAAATGGAGTTACAGATAAAAAGTCTGGAGACAAGGATTGAGAAGATGAAACAAATATTTAGCAAGGACCTA
>NW_011494834.1:2764163-2764524 GCF_000754665.1 Bison bison bison
CATTGAAGAGACTTGCAAACAGAGGAAGCCAAAATAAGCAAAGAAGAGGGAACCGCTTTGGAAGTGACAGGTGCAACAGATTAAAACACTGTAGTTAGCACTGACTATATTGGAAGGAGCTTATAGACCTTGAGAAGAAGGATATGCTGGAACAAGGAATTATATGAAACTGAACTGACACCTCAAAGTCCTCAACAGCTCCAGGGAAATTCCTATATATATTTTACTACTATCATTTTTATTTATTTCATTTAAAAAAAAATTTTAAGTTCTTTACTACTCCTTTAATTTTCATTTTTATTTTCAAAGTGAATTTCATATATGTATTTTTTTATAATTCTTGTGATTTTTTTTTAATAGT
>NW_011494834.1:2764624-2765761 GCF_000754665.1 Bison bison bison
GGGCTGGAAAAAGATATTTCAAGCAAATGGAAACCAAAAGAAATCAGGAGTAGCAATACTCATATCAGATAAAATAGACTTTGAAATAAAGGCCGTGAAAAGAGACAAAGAAGGACACTACATAATGATCAAAGGATCAATCCAAGAAGAAGATATAACAATTATAAATATATATGCACCCAACATAGGAGCACTGTACTATGGAAGGCAAATGCTAACAAGTATGAAAGGGGAAATTAACAGTAACACAATAATAGTGGGAGACTTTAAAACCCCACTCACAACTATGGATAGATCAACTAAACAGAAAATTAGCAAGGAAACATAAACTTTAAATGATACAATAGACCAGTTAGACCTAATTGATATCTATAGGACATTTCACTCCACAATGAATTTCACCTTTTTCTCAACCACACAGAAAACCTTCTCCAAGATAGATCACATCCTGGGCTATAAATCTACCCTTGGTAAATTAAAAAAAAAATATATTTCAAGCCTCTTTTCTGATCACAGTGTGGTAATATTAGATGCCAACTACAGAAGGAAATGGAGAAGGAAATGGCAACCCACTCCAGTACTCTTGCCTGGAGAATCCCAGGGACAAAGGAACCTAATGGGCTGCCATCTATGGGGTCACACAGGGTTGGGCATTACTGATGTGACTTAGCAGCAGCAGCACAGAGGAAAAAAAAAAGACTATTAAAAGTACAAGCATATGGAGGATAAACAACTCGCTTCTGAATAACCAAGAAACCACAGAAGAAATAAAAAAGGAAATCAAAATATGCATAGAAACAAATGAAAATTTAAACACGACTACCAAAAATCTCTGGGATTCAGTAACAGCAGTGCTAAGGGGAAGGTACATAGCAGTACAAGCTGCCCTCAAGAAACAAGAGAAAAATCAAATAAATAACATAACTCTACATATGAAGCAACTAGAAAAAGAAGAAATGAAGAAACTGAGGGTTAGTAGAAGAAAAGAAATCATAAAAATTAGGGCAGAAATAAATCCAAAACAAGGAGGCCATAAAAAAATCAACAAAGCTAAAAGCTGATTCTTTGAGAAGATAAATAAATTAGAAAAACCATTAGCCAGACTCATCAAGAGAAAAAGGGAGAAGAATCAAATCA
>NW_011494834.1:2767515-2768745 GCF_000754665.1 Bison bison bison
AGGTAAAACACTCCCTGACGTAAATCACAGATGGATCCTCTATGACCCACCTCCCAGAGTAATGGAAAAAAAGAAAAAAATAAACAAATGGGACCTAATTAAACTTTAAAACATTTGTGCAATGAAGGAAACTGTAAGCAAGGTGAAAAGACAGCCTTCAGAATTGGAGAAAATAATAATAATGAAGAAACTGACAAAGAAGTATTCTCAAAAATGTACAAGCAGCTCCTACAGCTCAATTCCAGAAAAATAAATGATCCAATCAAAAAATGGGCCGAAGAACTTAACAGTCATTTTTCCAAAGAAGACATACAGATGGCTAACAAACACATAAAAGATGTCCAACTTCATTCATTATCAGAGAAATGCAAATCAAAACCATAGTGAGGCACCATTTCATGCCGGTCAGAATGGTTGCTATCAAAATATCTACAAACAATAAATGCTGAAGAGGGTGTGCAGAAATGGGAACCCTCTTACACGGTTGGTGGGAATGCAAACTAGTGCAGCCACTATATAGAATAGTGTGGATATTCCTTAAACAACTGCAAATAGAACTGCCATACAACCCTAGCAATCACACTGCTGGGCATACACACCAAGGAAACCAGATTTGAAGGAGACACGTGTTCCCCAATGTTGATTCCAGCACTGTTTACAATAGCTCGGTCATGGAAGCAACCTAGATTTCCATCGGCAGATGAATGGATAAGAAAGCTGTGGTACATATTCACAATGGAATATTACTCAGCTATTAAAAAGAATGTGTTTGAATCAGTTCTAATGAGGTGGATGAAACTGGAGCCTATTATACAGAGTGAAGTAAGCCAGAAGGAAAAACATAAATACAGTATACTAACTCATATATATGGAATTTAGAAAGAGGGTAACAATAACCCAGTGTACGAGACAGCAGAAGAGACACTGATGTATAGAACAGTCTTATGGACTCTGTGGGAGAGGGAGAGGGTGGGGAGATTTGGGAGAATGGCAGTGAAACATGTAAAATATCATGTAGGAAACGAGTTGCCAGTCCAGGTTCGCTGCACGATGCTGGATGCTTGGGGCTGGTGCACTAGGACTGCCCAGAGGGATGATATGGGGAGGGAGGAGGGAGGAGGGTTCGGGATGGGGAACACATGTATACCTGTGGCGGATCCATTTTGATATTTTGCAAAACTAATACAATTATAGTAAAAGTTTAAAAATAAAATAAAAAAAAAGAAAAAA
>NW_011494834.1:2768922-2769270 GCF_000754665.1 Bison bison bison
TACTTCTCCAGGGATTCTTCCCAACCCAGGAACTGAACCCAGTTTTCCCACATTGCAGGCAGATCCTTACCATCTGAGCCACCAGGGAAACCCCAAACTGAAATTAGCCTATTTGTAAAAAATAATAAATGATAGTACCTTTATTTTCATTTATTTTTACACAGATATGCTAATTTCAGTTTAGCAGAGGGTTTAGAACATGTATTGATGCTATGATAGTATATTTATTTTGGGCTTGATATGATAGTATCTTTGTTTTAGGCTTCCCTGGTGGCTGAATGGTAAAGAATCTGCCTGCAATGCAGGAGACCTGGGTTTGATCCCTGGGTCAGGAAGATCCCCTGGAGA
>NW_011494834.1:2769370-2770343 GCF_000754665.1 Bison bison bison
ACTGTGAGCACTCCCAACACAGGCCAGTGATATTTGTTTGCAGTGTTCCTCCCTCCCCAAAGCACAACTAAACAAGTGAGCCTAAATATGTGACCACCTTCGCCCCCTTGTGTCAGGGCAGAAATTAGACACTGAAGAAACTTGGAAACAGAGAAAGCTGAAATAAACAAAGAGGGAACTGCTTTGGAAGTGAAAGGTGCAACAGGTTAAAACATTGTAGTTAGCACCGACTACATTAGAAGAGGCCAATAGACCTTGAGAAGAAGTATAAGCTGGAACAAGGAACTATATGAAACTGAACTAACCCCACATTGCCCTCAACAGCTCCAGAGAAATTCCTAGATGTATTTTACTATTATCACTTTTTAATATCTAAATTTTTAAATTATTTATTACTCTTTTAATTTTCATTTTTACAACTTATTTTACCTTGCAAAAAAAAAGACCCCATTTTAAACCAAATTGCATATGTATATATTTTTTATAATTTTGTGACTATTTTTAATATTGTATTTTTTAAGAGTCTAAACTCTAGATTTTTAGTATTTGCTTTTTAGTATTTTTTTTTTATCAACTTTGTACCTTTAAGAATCTAATCTTCAATACCCATTTTACTTAGGGGTGTGATTACTGGCTTGACTGCTGTCTCCCCTTTTGACTCTCCTTTTTCTCCCCCAGGTCACCTCTATCTCCTCACTCTCACTCCTCTTCTCTACCTAACTCTGTGACTTTCTTTGGGTGTTCTAGGCTGTGGAGAACACTTAGGGAACTGACTACTGGCCAGATTTGTCTCTCTCCTTTTGACTCCCCTTCTCCTCCTGGCCACCTCTATTTCCTTCCTCCCACTTATCTTCTCTATGTAACTCTGTGAAACTCTCTGGGTGTCCCTCACTGTCGAGAATCTTTTCACCATTAACCTATATGTTTTATAATCAGTGTGGTATGGATGGAGAATTCTTGAAGCTGCTGTAAG
>NW_011494834.1:2770443-2772514 GCF_000754665.1 Bison bison bison
AATAGCTACCTACTCCAGGATTCTTGCCTTGAGAATTCCATGGACAGAGGAGCCTTGTGGGCTACTGCCCATGGGGTTGCAAAGACTTGGAAATGACTGAGCAACTAACACTTTCATTTTCATCTTTATCTTAGATTAAATATACTTTATGTTCTTAAGATTCTTAAGGATGTTCAAACCATTATCTTTTCATCTATAGTGGACTGACTTAAAATGTAATGTTTTAGTGGACTCAAGTATTGGGGTTGATGATAAATTTATTGTTCCAGTATTTAGATAGCATGCCAAAGTTTGATCATTGGCACTTATTTTACATATAAAGTTTTCAATAGATACAATCAATGTTAAGTGTAAAATATCAAAAAGCCCCTGTATTCCTACTAGCAGTTTCAGAAACCAAAGGCTGCCAAGGGCAGAGGGCCTTTCTTTGTGCCTTTGCTTCCACATGGGTAAAGTAGAGTGGATAGTCCCAAAGTCTCTAAAAAATTCCAAAACTGATTGCTAAAAAATTATGTAATACAATGTCATAATATACAATTGATTTGGTCAATTTGTTTGAATATATGTAGAAAAATAAAATCAAAGTGTTAACTGACCAGTCAGTTTAGTGAAACTATTAATACTTGAGTCAAAACTAAAATACCAATTTTGATAATTCATATCAGATACAATATAAAGGGACATCACTGCCAGGAAAGCCTAGATCATATAGACTATGAAATGTCTGCATATGAAAACTCAAGGCAAAATGCAGATTATCATTTGAGATACATATTACACTGTCTGTCACCTAATTTTACAAGACAGAGCAAGGGGCAGTCTACATGAAGCATATTCTATGGTATTTCTTCATTTTCTGAAAATTTAGACATAACAGTAAAGTTGGCATTTTCTAATTTCCAGAGCCATGGATGATACTACTCAATAAAATCATGATAATATTACTCAAAACAGATGTGAAAACATATGTTTGCCACAGTTGTATAAACTGCCTACTTGTCAAACTTAATGAATGTTGAGATTTCTACTTTAAACTGCATTCCCTTTTAAGAACTAAAATCTATTTCAGGAAAATATATTTTATCTTAATACCACAAATCCAGCTGGTAGAACTTGACGTAGAAAATCTCATTTAAAAGAAAGCTTTTGAATGACCCTGAGGGGCAGTCCTAAGATGATGGAGGAATAGGATAGGGAGAACTCTTTCTCCCCCACAAATTCATCAAAATACCATTTGAACACTGAGGAAATTCCAGAAAACAACTTCTGAACACTGGTGGAGGACAGCAGGCACCCAGAAAGCAGCCCATTCTCTTTGAAAGGAGGAGGACAAAATATAAAAGACAAAAAGAGAGACAAAAGAGTTAGGGGTGGAGACCCAGCTGCAGGGAGGAAGTCATGAAAGAGGAGAAGTTTCCAAACACCAGGAAGTCCTCTCACCAGCAAGTCTGTGTTGAGTTCTGGAATCTCAGAGGGCTAACCAGGAGGGGAAAAACAAAACAAAACAAAACAAAAAAAACAAACAAAAAAAACCCAGAATATGCACCTAAACACCACTCCCAGTGGAGAAGTAGCCCAGATGCTCGTGTCCACCAGCAGAGAGTGGGGCATGAATATGGAGGTATGGGTTGAATGCTTAGGGTAAGGATGGGAACTGAATGTCTTGAGGACAACCTAAGGGATGTAACATGAGATAGCAACCCAAACTGTGGGATAGCCAGAGAGAGAGAAAAAAGAGAGAGAGAACTTCCCGACAAAGAGCTGTAACCTAAGGCATAGCCTGGTCTGCTCACAGAACAAAAGATTGAGTGAATACCAGAGGAGAGCTAGCCGGGTGTAGAATGGCCCATCTCCCCACCAGAGGAAGTGAGGCAGGCAGGCAACAGCCAGAGCCAGAAGGCAAGGGGCAACCTTGGCCCCAGAGATGGCATCCTCCACCAAATTGTGAGCAGGCTCCCAGTTGCTAAGTCTTCCTGGGATTCTGGATGGTGGATATCTGCCAGGAGGGTCACAGCCTGAGATCAGCTCCCCAGAGGAGATGCATGGTACACCTGAGACAGCACTCTCATGG
>NW_011494834.1:2773405-2773761 GCF_000754665.1 Bison bison bison
TTTCATAAAAAGAATTCAGAATAATGATAGTAGAGATGATCCAAAATCTTGAAAACAAATGGAGTTACAGATAAAGAGACTAGACACAAGGATTGAGAAGATGCAAGAAATGTTTAACAAGGACCTAGAAGAAATAAAAAAAAAATATAGTCAATCAATAATGAATAATGCAATAACTGAGATAAAGGCACTCTGGAGGGAACCAACAGTAGAATAACTGAGGTAGAAGAGAGGATGAGTGAGGTGGAAGATAGAATGGTTAAAATAAATGAAGCAGAGAAGAAAAAAGAAAAAAAAAAAGAATTAAAAGCAATGAGGACAACCTCAGAGACCTCTGGGACAATGTTAAATGCACC
>NW_011494834.1:2773861-2775670 GCF_000754665.1 Bison bison bison
TTGAATCATTGGAGTCCCAGAAGAAGACAAAAAGAAAGGGCGCCATGAGAAAATACTTGAGGAGATAACAGTTGAAAACTTCCCTAAAATGGGGAAAGAAATAGCCACCCACTTCGAAGAAACCAGAGAGTCCCAAACAGTATAAACCCAAGGCGAAACACCTCAAGACACATATTAATCAAATTAAAGAAGATCAAATACAAAAAGAAAATATAAAAAGCAGCAATGGAGAAGCAACAAATAACACAGAAGGGGATTCCCATAATGATAACAACTGATCTTTCAGTAGAAATTCGTCAGGCCAGAAGGGAATGGAAGGACATACTGAAAGTGATGAAAGAGAAAAATATACAACCCAGATTACTGTACCCAGAAAGATCTCCTTCAAAGATGAAGGAGAAATCAAAAGCTTTACAGACAAACAAAAGCTGAGAGAACTTAGACCACAAATCCAGCTCTTCAACAAATGCTAAAGGATCTTCTCTGGACAACAAACACAGGAAAGGTTTATAAACTCAAACCCAAAACAACAAAGTAAATGGCAAAGGTATCATACTTACAAATAATTACCTTAAATGTAAATGGGTTGAATGCCCCATCAAAAAGACAAAGACTGGCTAAATGGAATACAAAAACAAAACCCCTATATATGCTGTCTACAAGAGACCCACCTCAAAACAAGGGACACATACAGACTGAAAATGAAGGGCTGGAAAAATATATGTCATGCAAATGGAGACCAAAAGAAAACAGGAGTAGCAATATTCATATAAGATAAAATAGACTATGAAATAAAGGCCGTGAAAAGAGACAAAGAAGACACTACATAATGATCAAAGGATCAATCCAAGAAGAAGATATAAAAATTATAAATATATATGCACCCAACATACAAGCACTGTACTATGGAAGGTAAATGCTAACAAGTATGAAAGGGGAAATTAACAGTAACACAATAATAGTGGGAGACTTTAAGACCCCACTCACAACTATGGATAGATCAACTAAACAGAAAATTAGCAAGGAAACACACACTTTAAATGATACAATGGACCAGTTAGACTTAATTGATATCTATAGGACATTTCACCCCCAAAAAATGAATTTCACCATTTTCTCAAGGGCACACAGAACCTTCTCCAAGATAGATCACATCCTGGGCCATAAATCTAGCCTTGGTAAATTCAAAAAAATGAAATATTTTCAAACCTCTTTTCTGCAGTAAGATTAAAGGTCAACTAAAAAAAAAAAAACTATTAAAACTAGAAACATATGGAGGCTAAACAACATTATTCTGAATAAAAAACAAATAACAGAAGAAATCCAAAAAGAAATCAAAATATGTATAGTGTACACCTGTGGCAGATTCATGTTGATGTATGACAAAACCAATACAATATTGTAATGTAATTAACCTCCAATTAAAATAAATAAATTTGTATTAAAAAGAAACAAGTACATGAAAATGAAAACACAATAACCCAAAACCTATGGGATTCAGTAAAAGCAGTGCTAAGGGAAAGGCTCATAACAATAAAAGCTTACCTCAAGAAACAAGAGAAAAATCAAATAAAGAACCTAACTCTACACATGAAGCAACTAGAAAAAGAAGAATTTAAGAACCCCAGGGTTATTAGAAGGAAAGAAATCATAAAAATTAGGGCAGAAATAAATCCAAAACACAGGAGACCATAGCAAAAATCAACAAAGCTAAAAGCTAATTCTTTGAGAAGATAAATAAAATAGGAAAACTCTTATCCAGACTCATCAAGAGAAAAAGGGAGAAGAATCAAATCAACAAAATTTGAA
>NW_011494834.1:2775770-2777440 GCF_000754665.1 Bison bison bison
AAATCACAACAGACAACACAGAAATACAAAGTATCATAAGAAACTACTATCAGCAACTATATGTCAATAAAATGGACAAAATTTTAGAATGGCAAAACCAATACAATATTGTAAAGTAATTAGCCTCCAATTAAAATAAATTTATATTAAACAAAAGAAAAGTATAACCTTTTAAAACTGAACCAGGGAGAAATAGAATATATTCACAGACACATCACAAGAACAGAAATCGAAACTATAATCAGAAATCTTCCAACAAACAAAATCCCAAGACCAGATGGCTTCACAGGGGAATTCTACCAAAAATTTAGAGAAGAGCTAATACCTATCCTACTCAAACTCTTCCAGAAAATTGCAAAGGAAGGTAAACTTCCAAACTCATTCTATGAGGCCACCATCACTGTAATACAAAAACCAGACAAAGATGCCACAAAAAAGAAAACTACAAGCCAATATCACGGATGAACATAGATGCAAAAATCCTCAACATAATTCTAGAAAACAGAATCCAACAACATACTAAGAACAACATACATCATGACCAAGGGGACTTTATCCCAGAGATGCAAGGATTCTACAATATTTGCAAATCAATCAATATGATGCACCACATTAACAAATTGAAAGATAAAAAACATATGATTATCTCAATAGACGCACAGAAAACCTTTGACAAAATCTAACATCCATTTAGGATTAAAAAAAAAAACAAAAACAGAAAGCATGAATAGAAGGAACATACCTCAACATAATAAACGGCTTATCTGGTAAACCCACAGCAAACATTATCCTCAGTGGTGAAAAACTGAAAGCATTTCCCCTAAAGTCAGGAACAGGACAAGGGTGCCATTCTCATCACTACTATTCAACATAGTTTTGGAAGTTTTAGCCACAGAAATCAGAGAAGAAATAGAAATAAAAGGAATCCAGATTGGAAAAGAAGAAGCAAAACTTTCACTGTTTGCAGATGATATGATCCTCTAGATAGAAAACCCTAGATTCCACCAGAAAATTACTACAGCTGATCAATGAATATAGTAAAGTTTCAGGATATTAAAATTAACACACAGAAATGCCTTACATTCCTGTACACTAACAATGCAAAGACAGAAAGAGAAATTAAGGAAACAATTCCATTCACCATTGCAATAAAAAGAAAGAAAAAAAAAAAACCAAAAACTTAGGTATAAATATACTCAAAGAAACAAAAGACCTATATATAGAAAACTATAAAACACTGATGAAAGAAATCACAGATGATACATAAAGATGGAGAAATATACAATGTTCATGGATTGGAAGAAACAATATAGTGAAAATGAGTATACTACCCAAAGTAATCTACAGATTCAATATAGTCCCTATCAAGATACCAATGTATTTTTCAGAGAACTAGAACAAATAATTTCACAACTTGTATGGAAATACAAAAATCCTTGAATAGCCAAAGCAATCTTGAGAAAGCAGAATGAAACTGAAGGAATCAATGTGTCTGACTTCATACAATACTGCAAATCTACAGTCATCAGGATGGATTGGTACTGGCACAAAGAGAGAAATAGAGATCAATAGAACAAAACAGAAAGCCCAGAAATAAACCCACACACCTATGGACACCTTATCTTTGACAAAGGAGGCAAAAATATACAATGGAGAAAAGACAATCTCTT
>NW_011494834.1:2778231-2782227 GCF_000754665.1 Bison bison bison
TTCAACAGACATTTCCCCAAAGAAGATCTACAGATGGCTAACAAACACATGAATAGTTGCTCAATGTCACTCATTATCAGATAAATGCAAATCAAAACTACAACGAAGTACCATCTCACGCTGGTCAGAATAGCTGCTATCAAAATGTCTACAAACAATAGATGCTGGAGAGGGTGTGGAGAAAATGGAACCCTCTTATGCCATTGGCTAGAATGCAAACTAGTACAGCCATTATTGAGAACAGTTTGGAGATTCCTTAGAAACCTGGTAATAGAACTGTCATATGACCCAGCAATCCCACTGCTGGGCATACACACCAAGGAAACCATGTGTACCTCAATGTTCATCGCAGCACTGTTTACAATAGCTAGAACATGGAAGCAACCTAGATGTCCATCGGCAAACAAGTGTATAAGAAAGTTGTGATACATATACATAATGGCATATTACTCAGTTCTTAAAGAGAATTCATTTGAGTCAGTTCTAATTAGGTGGATGAAACTGGAGCCTGTTATACAGAGTGAAGTAAGTCAGAAAGAAAAACACCAATACAGTATATTCACACATATATACAGAATTTAGAAAGATGGTAACAATAACCCTATATGTTAGAAAGCAAAGGAGACACAGATGTAAAGAACAGACTTTTGGACTCTGTGGGAAAAGGAGAGGGTGGGATGATTTGAGAGAATAACTTTGAAACATGTATATTACCATATGTGAAATAGATCGCCAGTCCAGGTTTGATGCATGAGACAGGGTGCTCAGGGCCAGTGTACTGGGACGATTCCAAGGGAAAGGATGGGGAAGGAGGTGGAGGGGGTGGTTCAGGATGGGTAACACATGTACACCCATGGCTAGTTCATGTCACTTTATGGCAAAAGCCACTACAATATTGTAATTAATTAGCCTTCAATTAAGATAAATAAATAAATTTTAAAAATAGAGAAATAAAAATTTAAGAAACAAAAAATAAAATAAAACAGTGACCCTAAACCAAATAAATCAAGGAATGAATAAATCAGAAAAAAGATAAGCTTTCCATTATAACTGAATAAATGCAGTTTAATATGTCACTCTTGTCTATTAATATCCTCATCAGGATGTGTGACCAATCTATTTCAAATGAGTATAACTGTGCCATTCCACAGCAAGAGACTCAGAAATGGCAGTGCATACCACTGTGTATTTTTATGAAATTCAGTTACTGTACATCTGTACTAGCACTCCAGCTGATTTTTCATTAGACGTAGCAGTGTGTCCTTGAGCATTGCAGCACACAAGCCAGTCCTAAATGCCACTGTGACTTATGGGGTTTGCAGTTCTGATGGAATCATGTGTATCATGTACAGCTTGAGATTTTCCTAGAAAATCTGCTTTACTACCAAGCTGTCCTTCAAATTGTCATCACTTGCTGGGAAAGAGGTTTCAGGAACAAATTGTTGCTGAGTTATGAATGAAGTTTCATCTTTAACTACAGTTCCATTACCTCTGTAAGTGTTTGGGTAATTTAATATACTAAACTTGACTTCTTCCACTCTGACAACTTTTCTGAAATCAAGCATTTACAACTTGGGCCCCAGAAAGTACAGTCTTTGAATAAGAAAAGACAAAACATATGGCAAGAAAACCAAACATGGTTCGATGAAATTAAAATCCTAGAATATTCCAAATTCTAACTAAAACGCTCATCTAGGTAATTAGAAAGCAAGTTAAGTCTAGAGAAAAAGTAAAAGAAAATTCTCCGTCAACTCCTCAGCTGTTCATGGAGGTTTTTTGTTTTTTTTTCCCCTACATATTATCAGCATCTTTATTAAAGACAGAAAAATGCATCCTAGTAGTGAAGTACAGTCAGACCATCTGGTGATCTGACAAATTACCTATTAGCTTATGTTCTTTAGCTTAGAGTTAATAAATTCATGATAACAATCATAGTGCATAGCCTATAACATACGCCGATATATTTTCCTTTACTCTTACCTTAAGTCTTTTAAACAAAGTTGTACTCAGTTTTCATATCAAGGAAATGTGACTGAAATTCTTACTCTCCCTACCTTCTTCAAACAGATATCCTAAGAAAAAATTGGATGCTGTGCAGAAATTACACATTTGTCAGTTGATTACAAGCCAGATTGATGTCATCATTCTAGGTAAATACATGATTGGAGTAGCTTGCTAAAATTTCATTTGAAATGTCTAAATCAGCATATACTTTTAAAATCACTTTTGCATGTTGAGGGTAACATCTTTCCTGCATGACAGCAACTCAAGTTTTTCAAACATAACCATAAAATGATGATTAATTTAAATATAGTCAACAAAGTACAAACATAATAAAAAGAGAATCAGAGGTCTCTAATCAGGCATAATATAAAGAGCTTAGGGTAAAACTTCCAACCACAGGCACTAAGAAACTTCAGGTTAATATGTTATTTATAATATCAAATAAAATTCAGGTAAATATTATTTTTAATACTAAAAGAATTTATCCAAAGTCAGTATAGATCTATTCTGACTGAGGGAAATGTGTATACAATATACCGCAATAGGGTGTTAAGTGAGCTAGTGTCCAATCTTTATATGTACATTAAATAAGCAAAAATTATTTTACCTTTATTTTCCCTTTGGAATTTTTTGATAGTTGGTCCAGTATCCTGGTCAACAATAAGGTCCTCTCTATTGTTGGGCATCATAACTATAAGTAAAAGATTTAAGTGAGTAATTCTCTTGCAAAATATGCAAAAGAAAAGCAGAAAAGCATTGCATAAATAGCTATTTTACCCCAATAAATAACTAACAGGAATTTTATACACTTCTACTTATGAACCACTGAAAAGGTTTTTGTTGGTATGATGATCATGCAATTTAAAAATCAATAAGCTGCTCAATCATGATTTTTAAAGTATAATTAATGCATAGTACATATATAATTTCTAACATATTTCTTTAAATCATTTAAAATATATCCTCTTTTAAAATTCATGTGCAAATTAGCTATTTACCTCTATAATCAATAATTCCAAAAATGCTCCTGAAATGAATTTTGCATTTAATCTTATGAGTTTAAAATAATTATGATTCAAATGTACCTTACAGAGTTTTTGCAAATATATAGCAAAATTAATAGATATGATATAATTTTCTGGTCATTGTTGTAAGTACTTCACAAAACATTTATATTGAAAGAGGAAAATCATGACAATTTCAGTTTATCACTTAATATTCCTTATTTATACTTTATTAAAATATTATATAGCACCATCAATAAATATGGTCACTTTAAAACAAAAATCATCAAAACTTTTTATGCAGTTATAGACAATCTCATCATGCTTCAACAATTGCTGAATGCACATAAAGAGTATAATTGCTGTCAGTGTAATTAGAAATACTTTATGTTGTCAAGATTTTTTTTTATAATACTATACTGCTTTGACATATTTTATTTATAAACATAAGACATCCTTTAAAATATGTGTATGACAGTTCAGTTCAGTCACTCAGTCATGTCCAACTTTTTTTGACCCCATGAATCGTAGAACACCAGGCCTCCCTGGCCATCACCAACTCCCGGAGTTCACTCAAAATCACGTAAATCGAGTCGGTGATGCCATCCAGGCATCTCATCTTCTGTCATCCCCTTTTTCTCCTGCCCCCAATCCCTCCCAGCATCAGAGTCTTTTCCAATGAGTCAGCTCTTTGCATGAGATGGTCAAAGTATTGGAGTTTCAGCTTTAGCATCATTCCCTCCAAAGAACACCAAGAGCTGATCTCCTTCAGAATGCACTGGTTGGATCTCCTTGCAGTCCAAGGGACTCCCAGGAGTCTTCTCCAACACCACAGTTCAAAAGCATCAATTCTTCGGTGCTCAGCTTTATTCACAGTCCAACTCTGACATCCATACATGACCACAGGAAAAATCATAACCTTGACTAGTTGGACCTTTGTTGGCAAAGTAATGTCTCTGCTTTTCAATATGCTATCCAGGTTGGTCAT
>NW_011494834.1:2784059-2786901 GCF_000754665.1 Bison bison bison
TGTTACTCCAGGTGTTTCTTGACTTCCTACTTTTGCATTCCAGTCCCGTATAATGAAAAGGACATCTTTAGGGATTTTAGTTCTAAAAGGTCTTGTAGGTCTTCATAGTACGTTCAACTTCAGCTTCTTCATCAGTAGTCGTTGGGGCATAGACTTGGATTACTCTGATATTTAATGGTTTGCCTTGGAAACAAACAGATCATTCTGTCTTTTTTTTTTTTTTTTTTTTGTAGAAATATACTGGAACTTTATTTTTTTTTTATTTTATTTTATTCTTAAACTTTACATAATTGTACTACTTTTGCCAAATATCAAAATGAATCCACCACAGGTATACATGTGTTTCCCATCCTGAACCCTCCTCCCTCCTCCCTCCCCATACCATCCCTCTGGGTCGTCCCAGTGCACTAGCCCCAAGCATCCAGGATCGGGCATCGAACCTGGACTGGCATCTCGTTTCATACATGATATTTTACATGTTTCAATTCCATTCTCCCAAATCTTCCCACCCTCTCCCTCTCCCACAGAGTCCATAAGACTGTTCTATACATCAGTGTCTACTTTGCTGTCTCGTACACAGGGTTATTGTTACCCTCTTTCTAAATTCCATATATATGCGTTAGTATACTGTATTGGTGTTTTTCCTTCTGGCTTACTTCACTCTGTATGATAGGCTCCAGTTTCATCCACCTCATTAGGACTGATTCAAATGTTCTCTTTTTAATGGCTGAGTAATACTCCATTGTGTATATGTACCAGAGCTTTCTTATCCATTCATCTGCTGATGGATACCTAGGTTGCTTCCATGTCGTGGCTATTATAAACAGTGCTGTGATGAACATTGGGGTACACGTGTCTCTTTCCCTTCTGGTTTCCTCAGTGTGTATGCCCAGCAGTGGGATTGCTGGATCATAAGGCAGTTCTATTTCCAGTTTTTTAAGAAATCTCCACACTGTTCTCCATAGTGGCTGTACTAGTTTTCATTCCCACCAACAGTATAAGAGGGTTCCCTTTTCTCCACACCCTCTCCAGCATTTATTGCTTGTAGACTTTTGGATCTCAGTCATTCTGACTGGTGTGAAATGGTACCTCATAGTGGTTTTGATTTGCATTTCTCTGATAATGAGCGATGTTGAGCATCTTTTCATGTGTTTGTTAGCCATCTGTATGTCTTCTTTGGAGAAATGTCTATTTAGTTCTTTGGCCCATTTTTTGATTGGGTTATTTATTTTTCTGGAGTTGATCTGTAGGAGTTGCTTGTATATTTTTGAGATTAGTTGTTTGTCCGTTGCTTCATTTGCTATTATTTTCTCCCATTCTGAAGGCTGCCTTTTCACCTTGCTAATAGTTTCCTTTGTTGTGCAGAAGCTTTTAAGTTTAATTAGGTCCCATTTGTTTATTTTTGCTTTTATTTCCAATATTCTGGGAGGTGGGTCATAGAGGATCCTGCTGTGATGTATGTGGGAGAGTGTTTTGCCTATGTTCTCCTCTAGGAGTTTTATAGTTTCTGGTCTTACATTGATATTTTTAATCCATTTTGAGTTTATTTTTGTGTATGGTATTAGAAAGTGTTCTACTTTCATTCTTTTAGAAGTGGTTGACCAGTTTTCCCAGCACCAGACCCACCTCAAAACAGGGGACACATACAGACTGAAAGTGAAGGGCTGGAAAAAGATTTTCCATGCAAATAGGGACCAAAAGAAAGCAGGAGTAGCAATACTCATATCAGATAAAATAGATTTTAAAACAAAGGCTGTGAAGAGAGACAAAGGTGGTCACTACATAATGATCAAAGGATCAATCCAAGAAGAAGATATAACAATTATAAATATATATGCACCCAACACGGGAGCACCACAGTATGTAAGACAAATGCTAACAAGTATGAAAGCAGACATTAACAATAACACAATAATAGTGGGAGACTTTAATACCCCACTCACACCTATGGATAGATCAACTAAACAGAAAATTAGCAAGGAAACACAAACTTTAAATGATACAATAGACCAGTTAGACCTAATTGATATCTATAGGACATTTCATCCCAAAACAATGAATTTCACCTTTTTCTCAAGCGCACATGGAACCTTCTCCAGGACAGATCACATCCTGGGCCATAAAGCTAGCCTTGGTAAATTCAAAAAAATAGAAATCATTCCAAGCATCTTTTCTGACCACAATGCAGTAAGATTCGATCTCAACTACAGGAGAAAAACTATTAAAAATTCCAACATATGGAGGCTGAACAACACGCTGCTGAATAACCAACATATCACAGAAGAAATCAAAAAAGAAATCAAAATTTGCATAGAAACGAATGAAAATGAAAACACAACAACCCAAAACCTGTGGGACACGGTAAAAGCAGTCCTAAGGGGAAAGTTCATAGCAGTACAGGCATACCTCAAGAAACAAGAAAAAAGTCAAATAAATAACCTAACTCTACACCTAAAGCAACTAGATAAGGAAGAAATGAAGAACCTCAGGGTTAGTAGAAGGAAAGAAATCTTAAAAATTAGGGCAGAAATAAATGCAAAAGAAACAAAAGAGACCATAGCAAAAATCAACAAAACAAAAAGCTGGTTCTTTGAAAGGATAAATAAAATTAAACCATTAGCCAGACTCATCAAGAAACAAAGGGAGAAAAATCAAATCAATAAAATTAGAAATGAAAATGGAGAGATCACAACAGACAACACAGAAATACAAAGGATCATAAGAGCCTACTATCAACAATCATATGCCAATAAAATGGACAACGTGGAAGAAATGGACAAATTCTTAGAAATGTACAACTTTCCAAAACTGGACCAGGAAGAAATAGAAAATCTTAACAGAC
>NW_011494834.1:2787866-2788526 GCF_000754665.1 Bison bison bison
ATGACATGATCCTCTACATAGAAAACCCTAAAGACTCCACTAGAAAATTACTAGAACTAATCAATGACTATAGTAAAGTTGCAGCATATAAAATCAACACACAGAAATCCCTTGCATTCCTATACACTAATAATGAGAAAACAGAAAGAGAAATTAAGGAAACAATTCCATTCACCATTGCAACGGAAAGAATAAAATATTTAGGAATATATCTACCTAGAGAAACTAAAGACCTATATATAGAAAACTATAAAACACTGGTGAAAGAAATCAAAGAGGATACTAATAGATGGAGAAATATACCATGTTCATGGATTGGAAGAATCAGTATAGTGAAAATGAGTATACTACCCAAAGAAATTTATGGATTCAATGCAGTTCCTATCAAGCTACCAACGGTATTCTTCACAGAGCTAGAACAAATAATTTCATAATTTGTATGGAATGACAAAAAAACCTTGAATAGCCAAAGCGATCTTGAGAAAGAAGAATGGAACTGGAGGAATCAACCTACCTGACTTCATGCTCTATTACAAAGCCACAGTTATCAAGACAGTATGGTACTGGCACAAAGAAATATTGATCAATGGGATAAAATAGAAAGCCCAGAGATAAATCCACGCATATATGGACACCTTATCTTTGACAAAGGAGGCAAGA
>NW_011494834.1:2788937-2789371 GCF_000754665.1 Bison bison bison
CTGAAGTGGTTTGCCATTGCCTTCTCCAGTGGACCACATTCTGTCAGACCTCTCCACCATGACCCATCCATCTTGGTTGGCCCCACCAGGCATGGTACTCTAATATTTCCCTATGTGCTCTGCTTATAACCAGTACTCTAAATAATTCTCTCTCTCCTTTTCCTCTCCACCCCCTCCCTCATCAATACAAAGATTATTCTAATAGAAGAATATGTGTTTCTTGATTGCTTAATGGTCATTTGGCTATATCCTAAGACTCCCTTTAATCAGTTGCACACAATATTGTAACAAGTAAATTAGGCTTTATCCACAGAAGAGAGTTAAGCTAGAAAACCTCTGTCACTTCTTCCAGGAATTAAATTTACTCCAGTATGGATATTAGCTAAAAGTTCTAATTCAGTGGTTCTTAACTCTGGCTGCACATTAGAATATTC
>NW_011494834.1:2789471-2791407 GCF_000754665.1 Bison bison bison
AGAATATTCTGAGGATATATTGAAAAGCAAAACAGAACGCTGCTGTTAGGCTCTATACTACACCAGGTACATGAGACTGAGCGTGTAGCCTGGGCATCCATATTTGTAAACCTTCCATAGGCGATCATAATGGGGAGACAGTTTTGTGAGTCACTGAGATCACTACAAAGCTAAATAGCTACAAAGAATACATAAAATTGAGAAGCTAAATGAGACTTGGATGAATTTCCACAAGAGTGAAATCATCTTTATCCTTTCCCAGAACAAATCCAGAATGTAAAACCTTCCCTAATCCCTCAAATTCCTTTCTTCCCCCACAAAAACATTATTTTGGACAGACTTGAGATGATCACTATTATGAATTGTAAAAATTTAGAATTTACATGAAATAAATATTCCTATAATAAGATTAAAAGAAGAGCAGAAATTATTTTCCCTAGAGGAAATGGATACCTACAAAATTGGACTTGTGTAGGTATAGAAGATTAACAAAGATTTTACTTAGCTCACCTGACTCATAATTATCATATATTATATGAAAATTAGTTATAGCTGAATGCAGTGGGTAACATCTGTATGCCTGAGTAGGATCAGACAGCAGTTGATAAGCAATCAAGGTAAAGCCACAGAGAAAAAAAATAATGTTTATCCATCACATTTCCTTAGTGCTTTAAATTTCTGAAGTATTTTCCCACATATTATTTCATTAGACCTCACAAAACTCCAGTGCAATAGGCAGAGCATTAATCATATCCATGCATGCGTGTGGGTTCCAGGTCACTTGAGTCGTGTCTGACTCTGCAATGCCATGGACTGTAGCCTGCCAGGCTCCTCTATCCATGGGATTCTCCAGGCAAGAATACTGGAGCGGGTTGCTATGCCCTCCTCCAGGGGATATTCCTGACCCAGGTATCAAACACACATCTCTATGTCTCTTGAATCGTCAGGCAGGTTCTTTACTACCTAGAAGCCCAATCATATTCATATGTTAGGTAAAGATACTCATGGTGGTTAAGTGACATACCCAAGATGTCATAGCTAATTAGTGCCAGACTGTGGCTAGATTAGAGTCTCCAGTATACCAGATCACTGAAAATAATATTATACCATTTATGGAACAATGTCCTAGGTGTAAGACTTCTGAAACAATAAAAAAATGTGTGAAAAATCATGCCAAATATTAGATCAAATATTTTTTTATCTAAATTATTGTTGCTGTTGTTCAGTTACTAAGTCGTGTCTGACTCTTTGTGACCCCATGGACTACAGCACATCAGGTTTCCTGGTCCTTCACTATCTCCCAAAGTTTGCTGAAACTCATGTCCATTGAGTCAGTGATGCCATACAACCATCTCATCCTCTGTTAACATTAAAATTGTTGAGATTATTGCAAATCATATATTGATTCACTTTTTAATCACTCTTACATAATCAACTGCACAAAATATATTTTATCATCCATTATTCAAAGGGTGCTGTGAATATAGCAAGTGATTTGTGTCACACTAGCTGCTAAATACCAACATATTGAATTAACCTATATTCTATAAAACTCCCATCAAATTGTTCCCATCAGATCCAGTGATACATTATTTAAGACTCTTCTGGAGAACAAACTACTAACATTTTTGTTGTTGTTGTTCATATGACTTTTCCAATAACAATTCACCATTTTAAAAAACCATTTAAATCAAGGAGGCATCAGCTCCCCCAAATTTTTCCCCCTTCACTATTGCCTAATGAAGAATTTCCTGAAAGATTATCTTTCAGTTCCTTGCTTCAGGTGAGATACTCACCTATTCTCTCTGAATGGTGATCCATCTGAGAGGGAGAGCTGGACACGCTGCTGCTGGGGTGGGAGGAGGTCTGGCTCCCAGGGCGATGACTCTCTTCCAGAGAGGGAGCAGGAGAAGGACTCTGTGGAATCCGTTCCTTA
>NW_011494834.1:2791507-2791884 GCF_000754665.1 Bison bison bison
TATAAAAGGAAATACAAAAGGAAATGTCATCTCGCACCGAGTTTTTGATGTTGGTGGAATCCATAACGTTAGAAATGTTGACCTCTCATCTTTAAACTGAGTATATACCTGATTTTAAAATACCTGATCATAAACATGTATCTTTAAACAAAACCATATTTTTTGATATTGGGAAATTAATGGGATATTGTGAGGTTTAAATAAAATAAGAAAGTGAAAGGCCTCAGTGCTATGCCAGATACATGGTAGAACTCAAGAAAGGTTAACTTGCACTTCCTTTCCTAGGAAATTCACCAATCGAATTTATGAGGTGAAGTGATTATTATTAGTGAAGGTTTGTTATTACAAGCTTCTACAATGATATAACGTTCAAGCCA
>NW_011494834.1:2792156-2793323 GCF_000754665.1 Bison bison bison
ATGTGTAATCTATCACACCTTAGGAATTTATTTTTAATGTTGGCAACAAAACGGTTTGATGGTCACAAGACACAATGATGGGTGTTTGAAACCAACACTAAGACCTATTATCAATTTGTTCAGTACAGTCGCTCAGTCATGTCTGACTCTTTGCGACCCCATAGACTGCAGCCCACCAAGTTCCATGGAGTTCCATCACCAACTCCCAGGGCTTACTCAAACTCATGTCCATATAGTGGGTGATGCCATCCAACCATCTTATCTTCTGTAGTCCCCTTCTCCTCCTACCTTCAATCTTTTCCAGCATCAGAGTCTTTTCCAATAAGTCAGTTCTTCACATCAGGTATCCAAAGTATTGAAGTTTCAGCTTTAGCTTCAATCTTTTCAATGAATATTCAGGACTGATTTCCTTTAGGATGGACTGGTTTTATCTCCTTGCAGTCCAAGTGACTCTCAAGAGTCTTCTCCAGCACCACAGTTCAAAAGCATCAATTCTTTAGTGCTCAGCATTCTTTAATTCAACTCTTAACCCCATACATGACTACTGGAAAAATCATAGTTTTGACTAGATGGACCTTTGTTGGCCAAGTAACGAATGTCTCTACTTTTTTAATATGCTGTCTAGGTTGGTCATAGCTTTTCTTCCAAGGAGCAAGTGTCTTTTAATTTCATGGCTGCAGTCACCATCTGCAGTGATTTGGGAACTGAAATGATTTTCATCAAATTTATAATTTAAAATTATAAAAATTAAACAATACTAAAAGGATGTTCGTTAGTATTGTTTAAATTTTTATAGTTTAAAATTATGAATTTGATAAAAATCAGTTCAGTTCAGTCACTCCCTCATGTATGACTCCTTGCAAGTCCATGGACTGCAGTACGCCAGGCTTCCCTATCCATTACCAATTCCCGGAGCTTACTAACACTCATCCATTGAGTTGGTGATACCATACAACCATCTCATCCTCTGTTGTCCCTTCTCCTCCTGCTTTCAGTCTTTCCCAGCATCAGAGTCTTTTCTAATGAGTCAGTTTTTTGCATCAGGTGGCCAAAATATTTCAGCTTCGGCTTCAACATCAGTCCTTCCAATGAATATTCAGGACTGATTTCCTTTAGGATCAGCTGGTTTGATCTCCTTGCAGTTCGAGGGACTCTCAAGAGTCTTCT
>NW_011494834.1:2793438-2793863 GCF_000754665.1 Bison bison bison
CATAGTTTTTCTTCCAAGGATCAGTTCAGTTCAATTCAGTCATTCAGACTTGTCCAACTCTTTGTGACCCCATGGACTGCAGCATGCAAGACCTCCCTGTCCATCACCAACTCCTGGAGTTTTTTCAAACTCATGTCCATTGAGTCAGTGATGCTACCCAACCATCTCATCCTCTGTCATCCCCTTCTCCTCTTGCCTCAATTTTTCCCAGCATCAGGGTCTTTTCAAATGAGTCAGCTCTTTGCCTCAGAAGGCCAAAGTATTGGAGTTTTAGCTTCAACATCAGTCCTTCCAATGAATATTCAGGACTGATTTCCTTTAGGATGGACTGGTTTTATCTCCTTGCAGTCCAAGGGACTCTAAAGAGTCTTCTCCAACACCACAGTTCAAAAGCATCAATTCTTCGTCACTCAGCTTTCTTTATA
>NW_011494834.1:2794026-2794398 GCF_000754665.1 Bison bison bison
TCACAGGATGTACTCTGCATATAAGTTAAATAAGCACGGTGACAATATACAGCCCTGATGTACTCCTTTTCCTATTTGGAACCAGTCTGTTGTTCCATGTCTAGTTCTAACTGTTGCTTATTGACCTCCATACAAATTTCTCAAGAGGCAGGTCAGGTGGTCTGGTAACCCCATGTCTTTCAGAATTTTCCACAGTTTATTGTGATCTACAAGTCAAAGGCTTTGGCATAGTCAATAAAGCAGAATTAGATTTTTTTCTGGAACTCTTTCGCTATTCTGATGACCCAGTGGATGTTGGCAGTTTTATCTCTTGTTCCTCTGCCTTTTCTAAAACCAGCTTGAACATATGGTAGCAAATTTGGAAAACTCAGC
>NW_011494834.1:2794750-2800743 GCF_000754665.1 Bison bison bison
CTTCCAAGGAGCAAGCGTCATTTAATTTCATGGACTCAGTCACCATCTGCAGTCTAGCCCAAGAAAATAAAGTCTGTCACTGTGTCCATTGTTTCTCCAACTATTTGCCATGACATGATGGGGCTGTATGCCATGACCTTAGTTTTCTGAATGTTAAGTTTTAAGCCTCCTTTTTCACTCTCCTCTTTCACTTTCATCAATAGGCTCTTTAGTTGCTCTTCGCTTTCAGCCATAAGGGGGCTGTCATCTCCATATTTGAGGTTATTGATATTTCTCCAGGTGCTCGTGATTCCAACTTATTTTTCATCCAGCTCAGCATTTTGCATGATGTACACTGCATATAAGTTAAGTAAACAAGGTGACAATATACAGCTTTGATGTACTTCTTTCTCAACTTGGAACCAGTCCATTTTTCCATGTCCTGTTCTAACTGTTGCTTCCTGACCTGCATACAGATTTCCCAGGAGGTAGGTAAGGTGGTCTGGTATTCCCATCCTTTTAAGAATTTGTCATAGTTTGTTGTGATCAGCACAGTCAAAGACTTTAGCATAGTCAATGGAACAGAAGTAGATGGCTTTTATTTTTCTTTCTTTCTGTAATTCTCTTGCTTTTTCTATGATGCAATGGATGTTAATAACTTGATCTCTGGTTCCTCTGTCTTTTCTAAATGCAGCCTGAACATCCCAAAGATCTCAGATCACATACTTTTGAAGCCTAGCTGGGAGAATGTTGAGCATTACTTTGCTAGCATGTAAGAATAGTGCAATTGTGTGGTGGTTTGAATATTCTTTGGCATTTTCTTTCTTTGAGGTTGGAATGAAAACTGACCTTTTCCAGTCCTGTGGCTGTAAAATTATTGATAAAAATAAAATAAAATGTTTATTTTATATAGCTCTACAGTAACTGTTATGGTTCTCAGGATTTTTATCATAATTAATATTGCTATAAAGCTCTGAAGTTATTCACTATGTTTATGAATCACAAACTGATGAATAAATTTGACATTTAGTTAATTTGATCAATTAAAAATACATTATTGTTTATCCATATATGCAATAAATGTGACTGAATAATAGACATTCTGGGACAGAGAATATTTGTTTTATTATATAACTCATTAATAATGAATTTCTTAAAGTTCTGTATATTTATATGCAATTACAACATCAGTATTCTAATCACCGTAAGATTAAAAATCAGTTTGTCAAATATGTGTTTATATATTTTCACATTGATTTTGCATGAAAAGCCCCAAACTGATAAATTCTTCAAAGAAAAACTGTTTGCTTAATGCAAAATTAATAATATGAGAGTTAAAGTCTATTATTTCATTAGTAGATGTTAAGATTTTCCAAAGTTTATCATTATGGCAGACAGAATAATATCATTAGCTCAGCAAAAAATGTTTAGTCCACGTCCTAATAGTTGAACTTGTGAATATGTTATCTTATATGGCAAAATGGACTTTTCAGATGTGACTGAGAACCTGGAGATAGAGCTATTACATGGCTTAACTTGAGGGTAGAAAGGAAAGTCAGAGGAAGATATGATTATTGAAGAATGGTCAGAGAGATAACCTGGAAAAGGGAAGGAAACTGATACTATCCTGGAAGCTTACAGAAAGAAATTCAGCCCTGTGATTTTAGCTCAGTGATACCCATGTCAGACATCTGACCTACAGAACTGCAAGCTAATAAACTTGCATCATTTAAAGCTATTAAATATATCATACCTTGTTCCAAAAGTAATAAGGAACTAATACAGTCATCTGTGTAGTATGTTCATTTTTTATTGATGTATAATGTTATTTAGTATTCAGTAAACATCTGATAAATTTAATGAAATGAATAGTGGACTTTGAGTATATTAGCTGCAGTATCATATAGTTATTAAATACTATTAATTGTAAATATATTACCTCTGAAAGGCTTTATAACTTTTGTTATGCTTCAAACACAATATTTTATGACAGAGAAATATACATGCATTTATATTTAGTATACAGTTAAATATACAGTTGTAATACTCTATATACAGGAAAAGATAAAAAGATACATATAAACAAAGCAGAAGATAATATTTTTTTTCCAAATAATTATATATGTTGTTTAGAGGGATAGTATGGGCATGGATAGCAAATTATATATGGCTTTTATAATACATTTTTAAATTTTTTGAAAAGTTCATCAGTTGTGAAATTCAACCTAAAGTGCAGTGATTAAAATTATAATCCCTAAATAGCATATGTACACACACACCAATGAAAGGAATTTCATATATGAGGTCAAAATTATTTTCTTACTTTTCACTGTTGTGTAGTCTCAATGATTCTATGCTAAAATATGTATATAAATTGTGGAACAGTCTTTGAATTCTAACATTGGTTATTTGCTGAAAAATATTTAATTTAATGAACTACTTTTATCTTTAATGGACTGATAAGTGAATGGATAGGGACAAAAGTACAGCAGTTATTGAGCAAAAATAAAACTGAACAAACAAAATCACTGTGTAGTGGTAAACAATAATCATACATAGCAATATATCCTGCCATAATAAAAATGGAAAATTTGGGAATGAATTATAAAGTTGATGGTTTAGAAAAAAAGAGAATACAAGTGATGTGACCTTGCCCATTCTGCTTAAAAAATGAATGGTCATTCTGAATTTTTTTAATTGAAAGAATATCTACACAAATAGAAAATGCTATAAATAATGAGGAAAATTTACAATGCTATAAAGAGGAATCCTCCAAAATGTTTTAAAAGTACATATGATCAAATACTATGAACTCAAATACTTTACTTTTAAATTCATCTTTTGCCATTGTCAATAGCACATCAGGTGGATATTATTTCAAATAACTTTGAAAACATGATTTAGAGTTACAATAACATTTTGCATAAAACCACAGTTCATATTTAAGATTTGTAGCCTGCACTTACCAAATTCAATCAAAATTCAATTCATTGTTATTGTTTCCTAAGGCATCACAGAGGTCACATTTTTTTTCACCATATAAACATTAGATGAGTCCAATACCTTACACTGATTAAGAATTAGGTGGGTTTTTAAAATACCTGTATGGAACTGGAAACGTTAATTTCTTCTAAAATAATCAATAGTTATATAACTAATTTCTACTTTGCAAGTAAACAGATCCATTTTTAAGGCCTGTAATCAGTATGCATCTATTTAGCTACTTAACTGCAATGTGCTTCGGGTCATTAGGTGGTTACTGTTGTGTCTCAGCCTAGTTAAATTTTCACAGCAAGTTAATCTGTTTTATTACAAATGAGAAGACAAGGATAATGTCTTCACCACTTACCAAATACAGGGTTAACAGTATTTGCAACAAATCAGTAAGGACATTAAAAAGGAAAATTGAAAATCTAAAACCCAAATCATTTTATTCATTCATGACTTAATTTTATTTGGCATTTATGACTTTTACAACCCTGTTACTTTTCATTTATTTCATTCAAGCCCCTTCAAAACAGCTGTAGCTCTTCTAAATCACTGCAGAAATCTTCTCCAGATTCAGTCACTGTAGCAGAGAAGGGAGATTTCCAAAACTGATACATACTTACCAAATGAAATCCAGAATTTCCCTTGCAATTAGTAAAATTATCTTCAGTAATAACTCAGATTTCTAGCATATAGTTATATAGTTCAAGGCTTATGCTGAAGAAGAAAGAGACATTATAGAAAATACTTCTAATTAGTACATGTTATTACTTCCTCTTCTATCATACTGTTTTCATTTTTAGCAGGTACATATGGTCAAAGGACATTTACCTCATATTAAAAGATTTAAGAGTACATTTGAACCTTGAATAAAGAGCAGGGTCAAAGCTAAGGAAAATTAGCTTTATATGGTTTAACACAATCAATAGAGTATAGAACTTAGTTTATTGGCACTAAGGTATCAACTCTACCCTTTTTAATGGAGATCTTTTATTTCATCTCAATGTATTTCTTTACATACCTAGATATGGCAAAACACAGAACTTGTAATGTACTAATGCATGCATATTATACATGTGTTCACATTTATGTATATGTGTGTATAGTTGACTTTTAAGAACACCTATCTCATTGTGTTGTATCTATGATATTCTCTTATATTGATTCTTCTCAAGCATTTGGTGGGGTTATGTAATATATAATTTGTCTTTTTTTATTTAATTGCAATTCAACTCTCACTGTAATTAATCTCCCAAATGTTAATCTCTTAATAAGTTCCTAAAGGATTTAAAGGCATTTCACTGCTGAGGAGTGGCTTTTGGAAGTTTAACTGATACTAGATATTTTATTCATGCATTTGTCGAGATATTTTGCATTTAACTGATGTGTTCCTTCTGTACTGTCACCAGAGTGCTAAAGAAATAGAATAGATTGTAATCTGACAAATTTAAATAATAAAATCAGGAACAAGACTATATGTTTGTTCATTGATTTTGTTAACTTGGTTTACCACTAGTACTGAGAAAGAATTACATGCTTTGTTTTATCTTTGAATATTATTGGATGCATGACACTTTATGAATTTTTATGAATCAGTTTAAGAATTAATATATGTTCCACAATCATCAATTTACAATTGCATTTAGGTTAATGCAGATGAATATGGCAAGTTTTCATTAATTTTCATATGAGAGAGTCCAAAATCATAAGCATACCCTATCTGTGACCTATATGATAGCTGGACAAAGTACCCTCTCACCTCTTCAATGAGATCAACTTATCCTGGAAGAGGCTGACAGCTTAAAGGGAATCAGCTATAATATCTGTTCATAGGATGCAAATGCCCTCAAGTGGGAGAAGGAATAGTTCAGTGGAAATATGTATGGCTTGCAAATTATGTTGTAGGCCTGGGCCTCTGCCACCCACCCAAATACATACACACATACACAGCAAACAGCCCTCAGTTCTCACACAATGCATCTTCATCACATGTTCTAAAATATAAAGTAAATAAATAATAAAATAAAATAAAATATAGTAATAGTTTTTCCTTTCCACAGAGCACTTAGAATAAGATTCACCTAGTGATTTTCTTCAGTGAATTTGAATTATCACAAAAAGTGCTCTCTGTGTTGACTAATTTTAATGCCAGATGTTCACATGCTAATGCCATTGCCCTGTGACCATTTCCAATCAATTCATTAATTGCCAGCTGCTCAGGCAACCAAAAAACACAACTCATCAGATGGTATTGGTAAACGGCCAAATAACAGCTTCCTACTCAAATTTCTTAAATTTGTTATCAGAGAAAATGACGATGAACTTTCCCACAAATATAGAAAAAATGTACTATGAGATATTTAAATGTAAGAAAATATGTGTTCGTATCAGTCAGGTATTTTACCTATTCTGCTCTCAGGATTTTGCCACATTGTGTAATATAACAGAAAGATAAGTCTTAAAAATCTAATGATCATAATACAATTTCTAATTAATTTTATAGCTCTATTAATTATTAGCTACAAATGCTAATAGCTGAGCCAACAGTTAAGAGATCTGAGTCAGACCTAAGGACTCTGTGCCCAGGCACAATAATAGTCTCAATCTATTTTTGACCAAAAAACAGAAATAACAACAAAACTAAAACTAAAAAAAAAAAAAATATTTCACAACTTACAGTGTTTTTTTTTTTTGTGTGTGTGTGTGTCAGTTTTGGAATTAACGTCTATATCATTAATGATCATTATTTTAAAAACACTCCCCAATGTTTAATATCCAATGAATCATTAGTTTGCATTCATTTATGCAACAAACATTTATGGAGTGTATAATGTACCCATTGAAAATGACAGAAAATCCTACAGGTGCCTTCATATTGTGTTTATAAATGCACAGTTCAGACTACAGACTAAATAATCCACATAGAAACATTCAAATAGTTGGGGCAAATAGAAGGGGAAACAACAGAAACAGTGAGAGACTATTTTGGGGGGCTCCAAAATCACTGCAGATGGTGAGTGAAGCCA
>NW_011494834.1:2800843-2803114 GCF_000754665.1 Bison bison bison
TCCTTGGAAGAAAAGCTATGACCAACCTAGACAGCATATTAAAAAGCAGAGACATTACTTTGCCAACAAAGGTCCATCTAGTCAAAGCTATTATTTTTCCAGTAGTCATGTATGGATGTGAGAGTTGGACTATAAAGTAAGCTGAACGCTGAAGAATTGATGCTTTTGAACTGTGGTGTTGGAGAAGACTCTTGAGAGTCCCTTGGACTGCAAGGAGATCCAACCAGTCCATCCTAAAGGAAATCAGTCCTCAGTGTTCATTGGAAAGATTGATGCTAAAGCTGAAACTCCAATACTTTGGCTACTTGATGCAAAGAATTGACTTATTTGAAAAGACCCTGATGCTGGGACAGATTGAGGCAAGAGGAGAAGGGGATGACAGAGGATGAGATTGTTGGATGGCAACACTGACTAGATGGACATGAATTTGAGGAGAAGGTCATGACAGAGGATGAGATAGTTCAATGACATCACCAACTGAATGGACAGAGAAACCTGGCATACTGCAGTCCATGGGTTCACAAAGAGTCAGACACTACTGAGTGACTGAACTGACTGAACTGAAATATTCAAAGGTAATTTAAAATAGAATAAAACTCAGATCAATTTTGATATTAAAATGGGCATCTCTCTCCAGTCCCCACCAGATCCCTAACCTTCCTTTTGTGACATCAAGATCAAAGTACTACAAGTTATCAGTTTCTCTGCAGAGGGAGAGTCCAATACCTGTATATGCGTCTAATGGTGGGGACCCCTTAGTCCTATTACTGATAAGAATTTGCATAGACAAATGTATATAGGAAAAGCTATTTCTTTCTCAGTCTAGCTCTCTGCCATGATCTTGGTTTCCACTTATTACTATTTCTATATGAGTCCTTGAGTATAAAACATAATAAAATACAATTAGCTTACACTGAGTATTTACTAAGTATAAGCACACTAAGTGTGTTAACAAGTTTGTCTCATTTAAGTATATATTAACACCCCATGTTATGAGGTAGATACAATTATCTTCTGCACTTCACTGCAAATTGATGGGCAAGTATGGACAGGTAAATTCATTTTCCTGAATTCACATAACAAGAAATTGTGCAATCAGAATTCAAATACAGGCATACAATCTGACTTCAGAGCTTATGCTCTTACCCATCATTCCATATTCCTCCACTGAAATCTTCTTCTTAATACATCTTACTTAACTGACAAATTATGATATATCTAGAGAGAAACAGTATATAATTCTATAAACTATTTTTGGGGGTGGGGTATCTGTTTCTTTTTCTTTCTTTCTTTTTTTTTTTTTTTTGATAAAGCAACATAACATGATTATTTGCAAATATTAGACCTATGCTAAATCAGTTAATTCTGTTCTTGCTCTCTGTTTTCTAATAGAAAATGATGACAATAATAATGGACTAAGCTTCTCGATGAGGGTGAAGGGGGTGAAAGTGAAGGAAGAGAGTGAAAGAGCCAGCTTAAAACTAAATTATTAAAACTAAATTTAAAAAATTAAGATAATGGCATCTAGCCCCATTACTTCATGGTAAATAGAGGGGGAAAAGATGGAAGTAGTGACAGATTTCCTCTTCTTGGGCTCTACAATCACTGCGGATGGGGACTGTAGCCATGAAATCAGAAGACATTTGCTTCTTGGCAAGAAAGTTATAACAAACCTAGACAGTGTGTTGAAAAGAAGAGACAATATCTGCTGACAAATGTCCATATAGTCAAGACTTTGGTCTTCCCAATGGTCACACATGATTGTGAGAGCAGGACCATAAAGAAGGTACAGTACTGAAGAATTGATGCTTTTGAACTGTCGTGCTGGAGAAGACTCCTGAAAGTCCCTTGGACAGCAAGGAGATCAAACCAGTCAGTCTTAAGGGAAATTGAGAGGGTAACAGGCAGGAAGGCCAGGGGTCTCCAAATGGAGGAAAGAGGCTGCAAGTGTCAGACATTTTTATCTCTCATAAGCGGCAGGAGGAAACAAACTAGCAATATTCTTTTCTTTCTCTATACAAATTAAAGAAATTTTCTCTTAAAATACTGATGCAATAATAACACCTGGTCTCACCTGAAGTTAACTATTCTCAAACCTTGAGTTAACCAAAGCATTTTTCTTATGGAAATGTTTGTCTTAAGCTATGTTAGTGTACTATGCATTTACCTCAAACTCTTGTCTTCAAATTGGTTCTGCCTAATGGCTCAGAACCTACTTGACAAACCAGTATGTTACACTCAGATATTGTTCCCCTAATCTATGTAAATGAA
>NW_011494834.1:2803619-2804505 GCF_000754665.1 Bison bison bison
TGTTAGAAAGTCTTCTAGCTTCATTCTTTTACAGGTGGTTGACCAGATTTCCCAGCACCACTTGTTAAAGAGATTGTCTTTAATTCATTGTATATTCTTGCCTCCTTTGTCAAAGATAAGGTGTCCCTATGTGTGTGGATTTATGTCTGGGCTTTCTATTTTGTTCCATTGATCTATATTTCTGTCTTTGTTCCAGGACCATACTGTCTTGATAACTGTGGCTTTGTAGTAGAGCCTGAAGTCAGGTAGGTTGATTCCTCCAGTTCCATTCTTCTTTCTCAAGATTGCTTTGGCTATTCAAGGTTTTTTGTATTTCCATGCAAATTGTGAAATTATTTGTTCTAGCTCTGTGGAGAATACCGTTGGTAACTTGACAGGGATTGTATTGAATCCATAAATTGCTTTGGGTAGTATACTCATTTTCACTATACTGATTCTACCAATCCATGAACATGGTATACTTCTCCATCTATTAGTGTCCTCTTTGATTTCTTTCACCCTTGTTTTATAGTTTTCTATGTATAGGTCTTTAGTTTGTTTAGGTAGATATATTCCTAAGTATTTTATTCTTTCCATTGCAATGGTGAATGGAATTGTTTCCTTAATTTCTCTTTCTGTTTTCTCATTATTAGTGTATAGGAATGCAAGGGATTTCTGAGTGTTGACTTTATATGCTGCAAATTTACTATAATCATTGATTAGTTCTAGTAATTTTCTGGTGGAGTCTTTAGGGTTTTCTATGTAGAGGATCATGTCATCTGCAAATAGTGAGAGTTTTACTTCTTCTTTTCCAATTTGGATTTCCTTTTATTTATTTTTCTGTTCTGATTGCTGTGGCCAAAACTTCCAAAACTATGTTGAATAGTAATGGTGAAAGTGGGCACTC
>NW_011494834.1:2804605-2805150 GCF_000754665.1 Bison bison bison
CATCCAGCTGAAGACTATCAGGGGGTACTCTTTCTGCCCCCTTCTGATGCCTATGTCAGAAACTTTCTCTATCTCCTTTATACTTTAATAAAACTTTATTACACAAAAGGTCTGAACAATCAAGCCTCATCTCTGGCTCCAGATTGAATTCTTCTCCTCCAGAAGCCAAGAATCCCAGCGTCTTTTCATGCTTCAGCTAACTAACTTTTTTTTTTTTTTTAAACTTTACAAAATTGTATTAGTTTTGCCAAATATCAAAATGAATCCACCACAGGTATACATGCGTTCCCCATCCGGAACCCTCCTCCTTCCTCCCTCCCCATACCATCCCTCTGGGTCGTCCCAGTGCACTAGCCCCAAGCACCCAGTATCGTGCATCGAACCTGGACTGGCAACTCGTTTCATACATGATATTATACATGTTTCAATGCCATTCTCCCAAATCCTCCCACATTCTCTCTGCAACAAAGTCCATAAGACTGTTCTATACATCTATACATCTATACATCAGTGTCTCTTTTGCTGTCTCGTATACAGGGTTATTG
>NW_011494834.1:2806983-2807767 GCF_000754665.1 Bison bison bison
TCTATTTTTTTGAATTTACCAAGGCTAGATTTATGGCCCAGGATGTGATCTATCCTGGAGAAGGTTCCATGTGCGCTTGAGAAAAAGGTGAAATTCATTGTTTTGGGATGAAATGTCCTATAGATATCAATAAGGTCTCACTGGTCTATTGTATCTTTTAAAGTTTGTGTATCCTTGTTAATTTTCTGTTTAGTTGATCTATCGATAGGTGTGAGTGGGGTATTGAAGTCTCCCACTATTACTGTGTTATTGTTAATTTCTCCTTTCATACTTGTTAGCATTTGTCTTACATACTGTGGTGCTCCCGTGTTGGGTGCATATATATTTATAAATGTTATATCTTCTTGGATTGATCCTTTGATCATTATGTAGTGACCATATTTGTCTCTTTTCACAGCCTTTGTTTTAAAGTCTATTTTATCTGATATGAGTATGGCTACTCCTGCTTTCTTTTGGTCCCTATTTGCATGGAAAATCTTTTTCCAGCCCTTCACTTTCAGTCTGTATGTGTCCCCTGTTTTGAGGTGGGTCTCTTGTAGACAACATATGTAGGGGTTTTGTTTTTGTATCCATTCAGCCAGTCTTTGTCTTTTGGTTGGGGCATTCAACCCTTTTACATTTAAGGTAATTACTGATAAGTATGATCCCGTTGCCATTTACTTTAGTTTTCGGTTCGAATTTATACACCATTTTTGTGTATCCTGTCTAGAGAATATCCTTTAGTATTTGTTGGAGAGCTGGTTTGGTGGTGCAGAATTCTCTCAGCTTTTGCTTGTCTGAAAAG
>NW_011494834.1:2810996-2811419 GCF_000754665.1 Bison bison bison
ACTTTTTTTTTTTCTTTTTAGGCTCACTTGTTCAGTCGCGCTGTGGGGAGGGATGGCGGGATGCTGCAAACAAGTAGCACTGGCGTGTGCTCGCAGTGCCTCAGCCACACTGGGTCTGCCCCCACTCACGGCGCATGTCGCCTCCCTGCCCACACTGCTCAGGTTCTAGGTTGCTCTGCCGGGAACCATCCGTGGCCGGCCCTGGGCTGCCTGTACCTCCCAGGTCCAAGCCGCTCAGGTTCAGGCACTCGGGTAGTCCTCAGAGGCGCAGACTCGGTTGGGCCTGCATTTTGTGCCCTTCCCAGGTCCGAGCAGCTCAGGTGATGAGGTATTTAGTGAGCACGATTGCCGCGACTTATCGCCTCCCCGCCGCTCAGTTATCTAGGTGTACAACCGGCACACCTTCTCAGGGAGATGTTGACC
>NW_011494834.1:2811846-2812697 GCF_000754665.1 Bison bison bison
TCCTTTCGAAGACTTGGGTTGCTTTTCTGGGTGCCTGATGTCCTCTACCGGCATTCAGAAGTTGTTTTGTGGAATTTACTTGGCTTTTAAATGCTCTTTTGATGAATTTGTGGGGGAGAAAGTGTTCTCCCCGTCCTACTCCTCCGCCATCTTGGCTCCTCCCAGCAAGAACCTTTCAAAATCAACCCTAAATACTCATTGGAAATACTGATGCTGAAATTCCAATGTTTTGGTCATCTGATGTGAACAGCTGACTCATTGGAAAAGTCCCTGATGCTGGGAAAGATTGAGGGCAGAAGGAAAAGAGGGAATCAGAGGATGAGACAGCTGGATGTCATCAACAATGTAATGGACATGATGATGAGGGACACAGAGGCCTGGGTGTGCTGCAGTCCATGGGATAGCAAAGACTTGGACAGGACTGGGCAACTGAACAACAGTAAGGCAATTTAAGCAACAACTATCCTTTCTGGCCAAATTCAAGGCAAATTGCAATACACTTGCTGATTTTTCAAAGTGTATTATCTCTTTTCCCCATAGACTGAGTGTTCTGAAATTTGCAACCATCCTATCTAACGTCTTAGAAACAGTGCTGTCTGATAAAATTTTCTGTAAATAGGCAAATGTTCCCTATCTGTACTATCTAATTAGAAATTTAAATGTAGCTAGTAGCCATTGAGGAACTGAAATGTCCATTTTATTTAATTATTTTAAATTGAAATAGCCACATGTGGCTAATGGCTACTATATTAAATAGTATTGCTGTAGTAGGTATGTGCTATGCATCTAAGATTGTTTGTTGATTGTTTACCACCATGGAGGTGGGGAATTTATTAAAATCTAAGTAAATA
>NW_011494834.1:2815316-2817252 GCF_000754665.1 Bison bison bison
GGAGAAGGGGATGAAGAAGATGAGATTGGTTAGATGGCGATCACCAACTCTATGGACATGAGTTTCAGTAAGCTCCGGGAGTTGGTGATGGACAGGGAAGCTTGGCATGCTGCAGTCCATGGGGTTGCAAAGAGTCAGACACGACTGAGCAACTGAACTGAACTGAATACTATAAATTATCATAAGGATTTGTTTAATGTTTCACAATTTTAAACTGTATTTTACTCATATTGCCTCCAGACGGCCAATGAAATAGGTGGGATAGATTAGGACTTTTATTTTACAGTTGAGGAAAAAGTTGAGGAAGGTTAATTGCTATATCCAAGGTCATTCAGATATTAAGTAGCAGAATCAGAACTGAAATGCAGGTCTTTTTAACTATAAATCTTTTATGATATATACTATTCCACAACTGTCTCACAAACACCAAGAAGATGCAGTGTTTACTTTGTTTCACTCCAGCAATGGGAATGGATTTTGCACATTCTTGTGCTCTCTCTTTAGCTGAGCATGCCTCCCACACACTGTGCTCATGAATACAAGACAGGATGCTAGAATTAAAGGTAGTATCTGTGGTCATTGAATGAAAACAAATGACAATAACAAAAACACCTTAGCAGGCCTAGTCAGAAATCAAACTCATCAATACTTTATGCTAAGCAACTGAGTCAATGAGCTATGTGTTTATACTGAAGATTTCATGGAATTATTATTATTTTATCAAAATTGACATGTTATTAACAACTTTATCCTCTTCTAAATTACTATTCTTACCTTTATAACTGAGGCCCCAGCTCTAGAGAGTGGATTGTGAATCTGGGCTGCAGCAGCCATGTTGGCAATAGTATTAAGATGGTTCATCTGATTCATTGCCATAGCAACTGATGCAGGAGGTAAGCTGACTGGAAGTAGGGGATGGGGCATCATCATAAATGGCAGATCCAGTCCTAAAAGAGACAGTGCATGTTAAACTATAATATTAGTTACATTATATGGACAAATGGAAATTACATAAAAATTGATGTTATTAAATAGTTAAGAAAAAAAGTCTTCACTCTTGTTGCATTTTAAGTGGTTTTATCATATTTTAGTATCTCCTTGAGGAAATAATAGTATCTGTGGAATTTAACATGGTTTTATAATTTAAAAATGCACCTATATTCAGACTTTTATTTAACAATATTCCTTATTCTTGCTCTCACTTCCAAAATATTTATTTATAATGTTCAATTTTTTACTCATAAAAAGAAACAAAAAACTTTAAGCTAAACATCGTTGTGTTTAATAAAAAGAAGCAACTTGCCTTTTAAATATTATAATGTAATGATGTGTTGATACTTTCTAGCTTAACTCTTTCCTTAGGAGTAAAGCTAGTGAAGGTGATGAAATTTCAGTTGAGCTATTTCAAATCCTGAAAGATAATGCCGTGAAAGTGCTGCACTCAATATGCCAGCAAATATGGAAAACTCAGCAGTGGCCACAGGACTGGAAAAGGTCAGTTTTCATTCCAATCCCAAAGAAAGGCAATCCCAAAGAATGCTCAAACTACCGCACAATTGCACTCATCTCACACACTAGTAAAGTAATGCTCAAAATTCTCCAAGCCAGGCTTCAGCAACATGTGAACCTTGAACTTCAAGATGTTCAAGCTGGTTTTAGAAAAGGCAGAACAACCAGAAATCAAATTGCCAACATCCACTGGATCATCAAAAAAGCAAGAGAGTTCCAGAAAAACATCTATTTCTGCTTTATTGACTATGCCAAAGCCTTTGACTCTGTGGATCACAATAAACTGTGGAAAATTCTTCAAGAGATGGCAAAACCAGACCACCTGACCTGCCTCTTGAGAAACCTATATGCAGGTCAGGAAGCAACAGTTAGAACTGGACCTGGAGCAACAGACTGGTTCCAAACAGGAAATGGAGTACGTCAAGGC
>NW_011494834.1:2820779-2821589 GCF_000754665.1 Bison bison bison
GTCCCAGTGCACTGGCTTTGAGTGCCCTATTTCATGCATCAAATTTGGACTGGTGATCTGTTTCACATATGTTAATATACATGTTTCAATGCTATTCTCTTAAATCATCCCACCCTCGCCTTATCCCACGGAGTCCAAAATACTGTTCTTTATATCTCTGTCTCTTTTGCTGTCTCGCATATAGGGTCATCATTACCATCTTTCTAAATCCCATATATATGTGTTAATATACTGTATTGGTGTTTTTCTTTCTGACTTATGTCACTCTGTATAATAGGCTCCAGTTTCATCCACCTCATTAGAACTGAAAATGCAAGCCTTCACTTTTGTTGATTTTTCTCTCTGAATTCTGCCACTCTAACCCTATTTATTCAGGTATGGCAAAAGTTGTCTTTTATTTTAATCAACTGACTTTATTTTTAGAACATTTTTACATTTACAGAAAAAGTGAGCAGAAATTACAGAGAATTTCCATATACTTCCTCTCCACCAGCAGTTTCCCCTCTAATTAACATCATATACTAGTGAGGTACACTTGCTGCAATACATGAATCAATATTGATACACTATTGTTAACTACTGTCCATAGTGTACAACAGAGTTCATTCTTTGTGTTACAAATTATATGGCTTTTCACAAATGCACAACATCATGTGTCTACCATTACAGTATCATACAGACTACTTAGTTTCACTCCCTTAAAAATCTCTTCTGCTCCATCTATTCACTCCTTCTCTTAAACTTGGCTTTTAATGTCTCTATAAGTTTGCCTTTTCCTGAATGCCATATAGATGGAATCATACAGTATTT
>NW_011494834.1:2825787-2826163 GCF_000754665.1 Bison bison bison
CTAGTAAAGTAATGCTCAAAATTCTCCAAGCCAGGCTTTAGCAATACGTGAACCATGAACTTCCAGATGTTCAAGCTGGTTTTAGGAAAGGCAAAGGAACCAGAGGTCAAATTGCCAAAATCTGCTGGATCATTCAAAAAGCAAGAGAGTTCCAGAAAAACATCTATTTCTGCTTTATTGACTAGGCCAAAGCCTTTGACTGTGTGGATCACAGTAAAATGTGGAAAATTCTGAAAGAGATGGAAATACTAGAACACTTGACCTACCTCTTGAGAAACCTATATGCAGGTCAGGAAGCAACAGTTAGAACTGGACATGGAACAACAGACTGATTCCAAACAGGAAATGGAGTACGTCAAGGCTGTATATTGTCACC
>NW_011494835.1:0-1005 GCF_000754665.1 Bison bison bison
AAAGTCACAGAAATTATAAAAAAAAAACTATAGGTACAAAATTGATAACATATACCAAAAAGCTAAAATTAAAAATCTAGAGTAGAGTTTGGAATTTCAAAAATACAATGTTAAAGAAAAGAAGAAAAAACAAAACAAAACAAGGCCAAAAAATTATCAAAAATATATATATGAAGTTTGCTGAAGAAGAAAAAAATAGGGTCTTTTTTTTTCTTTTTTGCAAAGTAATAGGTTATAAAAGTGAAAGAGGAACAATAGAGGACTTAAAATTTTTTTTAAAAAATTAAAAAAAAGAAAGAAAGAATGATCGTAAAAATAGTAAAAATATATCTAGGAGTTTCTCTGGTTTTGTTGTGAGTATTGTGGGTTCAGTTCATTTTGGCTAGTTCCTTGGTCCGACTTACATTTCTCAAGATCTATAGGCCCCTTCCTATGTAGTCCATAGTAACCACAGGGTTTTAATCTATTGCCTGTAGCTTCCAAGGCGTTTCCCTCTGTTATAGCTTCTTCTGTTTGCTGGTCTCTTCAGTGTCTGGTTTCCGCCGTGACCCAAAGGGGACGGTGGAGGACTACTTTTTTTTTTTTTTTTAGGTCTCACTTGTTCAGTCGCACTGTGGGGAGGGAGGGAGGGATGCTGCAAACAAATAACACTGGCGTGCGCTCGCAGTGCCTCAGCCACACTGGGTCTGCGCCTACTCACGGCGCGTGTAGCCTCCCTGCCCACACTGCTCGGGCTCTAGGTTGCTCTGCTGGGAACCATCCGAGGCCGGCCCTGAGCTGCATGCACCTCCCAGGTCCAAGCCGCTCAGGTTCAGGCACTTGGGTAGTCCTCAAAGGCGTAGACTTAGTTGGGCCTGCGTTTTGTGCTCTTCCCAGGTCCAAGCAGCTCAGGTGATGAGGTGTTTGGCGAACACCATTGCTGCGACTTATCACCTCCCCGCCACTCAGTTATCTGGGTGTACAACCGTGCACCTTCTCAGGCAGATGTTGACGGTCCAGACTCCC
>NW_011494835.1:1105-1582 GCF_000754665.1 Bison bison bison
GCCTGTCACCGGAGGGGGAAGGTCTGCAGCCGGCTATCTCTGTTCAGTCCTTTGTTCCGTGCGCAGGCCTGGCGGTGTCTTAGGTTAGGGCTGGCTTTTCGCGTGGTAGATATCCCACAGTCTGGTTTGCTAGCCCAATTTATTTCGCTCAGATAGCGCTCAGGGTATTCAGGCCAGGTTCTTACTCTAAGCGATGCAGCCCGCGCCGCGCCTCTCTGGCCAGCCCCCGCTTGCTAATGGCATGTGCAGGCGTCTGCGCTGCTTCTCTGCTGGGGGAGTTACCGTAGGGCTCGCAATCTGCGAGTTTTAATTGTTTATTTATTTTTTCTCCCTGTTATGTTGCCCTCTGTGCTTCCAAAGCTCGGCACAGATTCAGCAGTGAGAAGGTTTCCTGGTGTTTGGAAACTTCTTTCATTTTAAGACTCCCTTCCCGAGACAGAACTCCGTCCCTCCCTCTTTTGTCTCTTTTTTTGTCTT
>NW_011494835.1:1682-2854 GCF_000754665.1 Bison bison bison
CTCTTTGGTTTGGTTTGGTGGGTATTTATCCTGTTCCTTTATCTTCTGGGTATTCCTCTGTCTCTTCATCTTGTTTAAATTGCTGAGTTTGGCATGTCCTTCCTGTATTCTGGCAGTTTGTGGAGTTCTCTTTATTGTGGCATTTCCTCGCTCTGTGTGGGTTTGTACAGGTGGCTTGTCAAGGTTTCCTGGTTAGGGAAGCTTGTGTCGGTATTCTGGAGAGTGGAGCTGTATTTCTTCTCTCTGGAGTGCAATGAAATGTCCAGTAATGAGTTATGAGATGTCTATGGTTTTGGGGTGACTTTGGGCAGCCTGTGTCTTGAAGCTTAGGGCTGTGTTCCTTTGTTGCTGGAGAATTTGCTTGGTATGTCTTGCCCTGGAACTTGTTGGCCCTTGTGTGGTGCTTGGTTTCAGTGTCAGTATGGAGGCGTTTGATGAGCTCCTGTCAATTAATGTTCCTTGGAGTCAGGAGTTCCCTGGAGTCGGGGTTTGGACTTAAGCCTCCTGCTTCCAGTTATTGGTCTTATATTTGCAGTAGTTTCAAAACTTCTCCTTCTATATTGCACCATTCATAAAATATCTACGTTAAAGATGAAAAGTTTCTCTACCGTGAGGGTCACTCAGAGAGGTTCACAGCATTACATGGAGAAGAGAAGAGGGAGGAGGGAGTTAGAGCTGACCCAAATGAGATGAGGTGGAATCAGTAGTGGGGAGAGTGGGCTAGCCAGTAATCACTTCCTTATGTGTTCTCCACAACTGTACCGCTCAGAGATGTTCATGGAGTTATACAGAGAAGAGAAGGAGGAGGAAGGAGACAGAAGTGGCAAAAAGGATAAAAGGGGGGAATGAAAAGGAGGGAGAGAGATCCAGCCAGTAATCAGTTCCCTAAGTGTTCTCCACCCTCTGGAACACACAGAAATTCACAGAGTTGGGTAGAGTAGAGAGGGGCTAGGGAGGAGACACAGGTGACGGTGGAGAAAAAGGAGAGTCCAAACGGAGAGAGAGCAGTCAAGCCAGTAATCTCGCTCCCTAGTGAAAAATGGGTACTGAAGATTGGGTTCTTAAAGGTACAAAATTGGTAACAAATACATAAAAGCAAAAATTAAAAATCTAGAGTAGAGTTTGGAATTTCAAAAATACGGTGTTAAAGAAAAGAAGAAGGAAAAGAAAGA
>NW_011494835.1:3179-4787 GCF_000754665.1 Bison bison bison
AAGTTGTTTTGTGGAATTTACTCGACGTTTAAATGCTCTTTTGATGAATTTGTGGGGGAGAAAGTGTTCTCCCCGTCCTACTCCTCCGCCATCTTGGCTCCTCCCCCTCCAGTGTGTCCCTCTAAGTCAGGATTTTTCATCATCACCTCTGATATTTTGAGCTGAATAATCCTTTGTTGTGTGTATGGGTCATATGACTGTAGGATATTTAACAGCATCCTTGATTTCTACCCATTAGAAACTGATAACCACCCCCCACCCAAGTTTTGACACTCAAAAATGTTTTCAGACATTGCCACAATTACTACCACTTGAGAACCAATGTTTTCAAAAAGCAAATAATTTTCCAGAGGTCATATATTTTAATGGTTAAAAGTCTGGGCTCTGAAGACAGAGCTATAGAAGAAGATTTGAGTCCTAGTTCTTTTACCTTTCTCACTGTGGGCTTTGAGTAAATCCCTTAACTTTTCTAAGCATCACTTTGTTCATTTGTAAAATGAGACTAGTAAAAATTACCCACCTTTTGCAATAATTGTGAAGATTAAATGAGACACACATGTAAGATATAGTGTAGTGTATGGGACATGGAAAAGTTAGTATATACCAGAACTTGTTCTTCCTATCATTTAATAGTTCTAAAAAGGCATAAGAATAGAGGAGATAAACATAGTTGTTTTTGAAAGTAGATGCTTTGGCATCAGAGAATTTTGGGAGCCAAATATTTGGGTCTCACTATACAGGCTGAGTCTTTAGAGGCATTGGTCTGTTGAATCTATTAATCAATAAATACTATTTGAGCATCTATTAGGTGCCAAGCTCTATTCTAATGTTGAGCATTGAGACATGAGCAAAACACAAAATTTTTCAAGACCTTATATATTAATGGGAAAGACAAAATTGATAGATATGACTTGAACTTACTGGGGTGTAACAGACACTACTAACTGATCATCAAAGTTTATTCTCCTGTTCTTTTACCAAAGCTGGCCCACAGCTTCCCAACTACACTAAGATTCTAACTTTAAAACTCTACACTAATAGTATAGTAGCCATTTGAGTAAGTGCTTGGTATTAGTCCAAGAACAGAAGTGAAGTCTGCCAGTTCCAGCCCTGACCCGTAAAAACTTCCTCAAAGGGTTTTTTAATGATTTTTGTTTCTTATCATGAGCTGGAGGGTCACACCAATTATCAGAGTGACTAGAACAATCTTGAAAATCACATGTTAAAAGTGGCAGAGCTCCTATCAACCTGGGTTCCTGAATGAGAGTGTGGAACAAAGACTCCTTTCCAGGCTACAACCTACAAGATTGTCTCAACTTTTCAATGGAAGTGAAATAAGATCTGAAATAAGATCCTATTGTATTTAAGTCATTGCAGTATGAGTTGATTTGTTCACCAATTATGGTTATCAAATGAAGCAGGTGATCTAAAAAGATTTCTGTGAGGGGAGAATATTTGAGCTGAAATCTGACAAAAGAAAATAAAGTAGCCTTATGCATTGGAGGAGGAAATGGTAACCCACTCCAGTGTTCTTGCCTGGAGAATCCGAGGGACGGGGGAGCCTGGTGGGCTGCAGCCTATGGGGTCGCACAGAGTCGGACACAACTG
>NW_011494835.1:4887-6697 GCF_000754665.1 Bison bison bison
CTTCAGCGCTCAGCTTTCTTCACAGTCCAACTCTCACATCCATACATGACCACTGGAAAAACCATAGCCTTGACTAGATGAACCTTTGTTGGCAAAGTAATGTCTCTGCTTTTGAATATGCTATCTAGGTTGGTCATAACTTTCCTTCCAAGGAGTAAGCGTCTTTTAATTTCATGGCTACAATCACCATCTGCAGTGATTTCGGAGCCCCCAAAAATAAACAGTCTGACACTGTTTCCCCTGTTTCCCCATCTATTTCCCATGAAATGATGGGACCAAATGCCATGATTTTCGTTTTCTGAATCTTGAGCATAAAGCCAACTTTTTCACTCTCCTCTTTCACTTTCAATAAGAGGCTTTTGAGTTCCTCTTCACTTTCTGCCATAAGGGTGGTGTCATCTGCATATCTGAGGTTATTGATATTTCTCCCGGCAATCTTGACTCCTGCTTGTGCTTTTTCCAGTCCAGCGTTTCTCATGATGTACTCTGCATATAAGTTAAATAAGCAGGGTGACAATATTTAGCCTTGACGCACTCCTTTTCCTATTTGGAACCAGTCTGTTATATAATTTACCCTTCAAATTCCATTCACCTCAGCATTAACTCTTTGGTTCTCCCATCTTACAGCGTTTTACAGTGTTATTCTCAGTAACTTAGTCTCATGAGGAACTTAGAAGAATAATGGAAGAAGTGCTTCTTTTAAGAAGACTAGTATATTTCATTTTTGAACAAAGAATCTTTCATTCCTGGACTTCCTTCTCTCAGAAAAGAACACCATTTTCCATCTAATTACTCAAGAGAAAATCTAGGAGTTATCCTTGTTTACTTTCCATTCATTGTTCCTTTCCCCCAAGTCTTCATTTTGGTCCTATAAAGCCTGTCTCCCAAATATATTTTAAATTAATCTATTCATTGCTATCTCTGTTATTAACCAACCATCATTTTTTAACTGACCTAAAATAACAGGTTTCACTGATCTCTATTCTTGTTTCACGAATACAGCACCCAGAATGATCACCTAAAAATCACAAAAATATCATAGTTAAACCCAAATATCTTGCTCTGACTTATAAAGTACCACATGTTCTCATCCTTGCATGTTCCACTTTATTTTATGCTGTTTTGTCCTTGTTTCTTAGTCTGCCACCACACTGAGCAGACCAAATGTGTTCTCACTGTAGGGCTTTGTACGGTCACGTTAGTATGGAACACTCTGGTCTGTGATCTTTGCATGGTTACCTCCTTCTAGTCGCTGCTCTGCTTTCAACTGAGTAACATAGTTCCTGTTAACACAGCAGGCATGGAACAAATATTTGTTGAAAGAGAGCTAATGGGAAAATGGGTCCTTTTCTGATATGGAAGACAGTGACATAATAGGTTGGTGACATGTGGTCATATACCTATGGGGCATGCAGTTTTTCCTTTTGAATTTTATTACATGATGCTGAAGGTCTGTTGACTCCTTAGAGAAGAATTAAGCGATCATTTCCTTTTAAAATGGTTCTGTCTGTAGACTGCATTTTCAGTTTCTATATTTTTAGCCTGTTTTTCATGGAATATTCTAAAGAAGCACAAGCAATTTAGATGGAATATGCAATAAGAGTAAATCAACCCAAAGTGACCATAATGGTCTCATTTCCTGTTTCCTATATCTCTCTCTCATGGGTACGGAGTTCTTAGTAAGTAGGACTGAAGATGGATATTTGATAGAGGATTGGACCCCCGGATGTTTTTCAGTCATTAAATTTTTTACGTCTTACAATTCTAGAGTTTCCAGAAATCAAGTTACAGCCCAGTTCATACTTCTTTT
>NW_011494835.1:6797-7954 GCF_000754665.1 Bison bison bison
TGGAGAAGGAAATGGCAACCCGCTCCAGTGTTCTTGCCTGGAGAATCCCAGGGACGGGGGAGCCTGGTGGGCTGCCGCCTATGGGGTCGCACAGAGTCGGACACAAGTGAAGCGGCTTAGCAGCAGCAGCACATGCATCTAAAAGATTGTTTCTAATGGGAAGAACAACCAGTGTTAGGGAGCCGTCTTTGACAAGTAGCCAATACTAGAGCCCCTACAATCTTGAGGGCCCATGCTGGTGGGTAAGGTGGGAGCATACAGGTAGAAATGGCGTTAAGACAAAATGAAAGTATGGCCCCTAATTCTCCCTGGGTTATAAAGACAGATCTCCATGACAATCGGAAGCACTTCTTCCTTTCCAGAAGAACAATTGGCTCCTTTTTGCCCAAATCTTTTTTTTTTTTTTTAATCTGGCCCTTCAACTGGCATATACATCCATCACATAGTAGTTACATGTTCATATTGAAAATTCAGTTGAAATTGACTTGGGCAAAGACCATACCTGAAATCACTGGACATAGGTAATGAGGGTCTCTCCTGCTTCATCTGATATAGATGAAAAGAGAATCTGTTTTGCAAGTTTCTCTAACAAAATGACCAACGGTGTAAACTCTTGAGATGCGTTAAGCATCCTGGTAGTGTTATGTTGTTCAGATTTCATTAACCCTTGTTTGGATAAGAGTTTTATTTATCTCTGAGCTATACTTTTTCTGTAAATATCTATATTTGAATTAGATTGAGATCGCAAAGAGAAAGATAACTCTTTGATATGTTAATATCCTTTTTATTCAGAAAACTAATTGTGCTCAGTTTGGGTTGTCAGCCCAGTAACATGGCTGTTTTATGTAAAATGGAGGCTGACTTTTGGAGACAACAAATACTCTTTTGTTCATTTATTTAGCAAAAGTCATATAGATGTTCTATAATGTTTTCAATGTTATATTGGATATACATAAATTAAGTAAAACTGAAACAAGCTAGAAAGTAACAATATTATATGCTGATTTGTAAGTTCAGTTCAGTTCAGTCGCTCAGTCATGTCCAACTCTTTGCAACCCCATGAATTGCAGCACGCCAGGCCTCCCTGTCCATCACCAACTCCCGGAGTTCACTCAGACTCGCGTCCATCGAGTCAGTGATGCCATCCAGCCATCTCA
>NW_011494835.1:8434-12745 GCF_000754665.1 Bison bison bison
TTCATACTTCTTTTCTATAGGCACCTTCTAAACCAGATTAACCTGTCATTCTAATTTACCTCTATTTTTTTTTTATTCATTTGTTACTGAAGAACATTTCTCCATGATTCAGAATGAGTGCATACTTTTTTCTGTGTAGTGTGAAAAAGGACAAGTGGTAATATATTAATCTGATGGCATTTTCTAGAATATCTGGAAAGTAAAAATTGACTTTTTTTTCAAGTAGGTGCCAAAATGAAACAGAAAGGAAGTAACTTAAAACATTTCTTAAAATTGCAAACCAAATGATGCAGACAATAGCTAAGACATGAATCAAGCAAGCTGCATCTCTTCCCTTGTGTTGTGAGTTAGCCTCGTGTATTCTCTGTTCCTCAGATAGGGAGCAAGCATGCAGCACCTTTCATGCTAAGCTTCAAATCAGGGGCTGGAACTTAGTTATTGAACGGAGGCCTTTGGGGTTTTGATCCTGACGATTCATCTAAAATATATGGAAGTTTATGAAAAGTATATATAGACATTCATTTTAACTATATATTTTGCAACACTAGATTTTAAACCCTGTTTAGGTCATTGATTGTGTCTAAGCTCATTATGTAAATTCTGGAAGAATTTCTGAGATCAAAGCTCTTTCTGTAATAGGAGTGCAGGTTTGTTTCCCATAAACACTAGCATTACTGTTTTGGTTTATAAATGGCTCATTTTTTTTGTTCCCATAAGGTACTTGTATGATGCCATGCAATGTTAATTATGTTTTGACTGCTATATTTTTATTTATAAATGGAAATTGAGTATAAAATTTCAAACTTCAAAATTTACAGAAATGCTTATTTGAAAAGACAGCATTTTATTGTTCAGTTGCTAAGTCATGTCCGACTCTTTGTGACCCCATGAAATGCAGCATGCCAGGCTTCCCTGTCCTTCACTGTCTCTGGGAACTTGTTCAGATTCATGTCCACTGAGTCGGTGATACCGTCTAATTATCTCATCCTCCGCTGGCTACTGCCTGCTCCTTTTGCCTTCAGCCTTTCCCAGCATCTGGATTGTTTGCAATGGGTTGGCTCTTCCCATCAGGTGTCCAAAGTATTGGAGTGTCAGCTTCAGCATCAGTCCTTCCAATAAATATTTAGGGTTGATTTCCTTTAGGATTAACTGGTTTTATCTCCTTGCTGTCCAAGGGACTCAAGAGTCTTCTCCAGCACCACAGTTCGAAAGCATCAGTTCTTTGGCACTCAGCCTTCTTTATGGTCCAGCTCTCACATCCATACACAACTACTGGAAAAATCATAGCTTTGACTATATGGACCTTTGTCAGCAAAGTGATGTTTCTGTTTTTTAATATGCTGTCTAGGTTTGTCATAGCTTTCCTTTCAAGGAACAAGTGTCTTTTAATTTCATGGCTGGAGTCACTGCTGCTGCTAAGTCACTTCAGTCGTGTCCGACTCTGTGTGACCCCACAGATGGCAGCCCACCAGGCTCCCCCATCCCTGGGATTCTCCAGGCAAGAACACTGGAGTGGGTTGCCATTTCCTTCTCCAATGCATGAAAGTCAAAAGTGAAAGTGAAGTCGCTCAGTCGTGTCTGACCCTCAGCGACCCCATGGACTGTAGCCCACCAGGCTCCTCTGTCCAGTGATTTTGGAGCCCAAGAAAACAAAATCTGTCACTGCTTCCACTTTTTCCTTTTCTGTTTGCCATGAAGTGATGGAACCAGATGCCATGATCTTAGTTTTTTGAATGTTGAGCTTTAAGCCAGCCTTTTCACTCTCATCTTTCACCCTCATCAAGAAGCTCTTTAGTTCATCTTCACTTTCTGCCATCAAAGTGGTTTCATCTGCATATCTGAGGTTGTTGATATTTCTCCCGGCAATCTTGATTCCAGTTTGTGAGTCATCCAGCCTGGCATTTTGCATGATGTACTCTGCATACAAGTTAAATAAGCAGGGTGAAAATATAGACTCTTGACTTACTCCTTTCCTAAATTTAAACCAGTCAGTTGTTCCATGTCTGATTGTAACTGTTGCTTCTTGACCTGCATACAGGTTTCTTAGGAGACAGGTAAGGTGTCTGGTATTCCCATCTTTTTAAGAATTTTCCACAGTTTGTTGTGATCTACATAGTCAAAGGCTGTAGTGCAGTCAGTGGCTACACTAAAACCAGAAGTGGCTGTTTTTCTGGAATTCCCTTGCTGTCTCTATGATCCAATGAATGTTGGCAATTTGATCTCTGGTTCCTCTGCCTTTTCTAAATCCAGCTTGTACATCTGGAAGTTCTCAGTTCATGAAGACTAGCTTGAAGAATTTTGAGCATAACCTTACTAGCATTTGAAATGGGCACATAATCATTCTTATAAATTTTTTTCAAAATAAATTGACCTTTTAGAAAGTCTTGAAATGCTCGGTTTTCTCATGACTGTGGTCCATGTAAAGCTGTGTGTAGTGTTTTACTCCTTGTGTATAGATGAATTGATAATGTATTTTATACCAAAAAATAAAACTGAAAACTCAAGACTTTTTAATGAAAGTTTATGTACGTTGTGAGATATGAGAAAATGAGGACAGTCCACTGTTGGATCTGTTGCATGTTCTTTAGCTAAATTGTCATTTCATTTGGATAGGACCTTTTTCTTTCTGGTCCTGGCTGTTAAGATGATGGTTCAGTTCCACTGAGTTCTAAACAGAAGGTAGAAAATAGGCAGCTAAAAGGAAAGGAAATAAGCTGATTCATTTAAGCAAAAGAGAAAGAGAATCTAATCTCCCAACAGGGACTCTGTCCATTTCTGCAGCCTCTGAGCCATGGTATCAATTGCTGTCAACACTGTTTATGTGGAAGATTGCATTGACATAGTGTAATTGGTTCTGCAACATCATTTGTAACACAATGAAGTGAAATAGCCTATCCAAGGCACTCAACACCATACTTAGTCAGAAGACCAGACATAATGTAAAACCCAGGAAGGACCATTGAAAACATACAGAAAGGTGTTTCAGAGGTAAGTGTTTTGGAAATAAAGGTGTTTTGCCGTCCTTGTTAGTATAGTACTGAGTATCCCTGCCCGTCACTTGGGAAACCCAGGTTCGATTCCCCAGTGGAGAGGCAACACACCCTTTCGGAGAAGGGAATGGCAACCCACTCCATTATTTTTGCCTGGAAAATTCCATGGACAGAGGAGCCTGATGGGCTACAGTCCATAGGGTCACAAAGAGTCGGGCATGACCGAATGACTACACTTTGTAAGTAAAGTGAGACAGAGAATAAGAAAGCTTTTGATATTTTTAAGTTTAACATGATGATCAGCTTCTGGTAATATTTTTAAATTGGTTAAAAGTAGAGAATTATTTTGAAACCCTGCTTTTTATTCTATTACATTGGGACTGGAAGGTTTATTCCTCCAATATCTAGTGGACAGTGACCTAGAGATTTTGGAACTGGATCTGATCTGGTCCCTTAAAATGAGTGCTGTGTTGCATTGCAGCTCTGAGGGTAGTCATAGCTATGTCTCTGATGAAAAATTTTATTTCTTTTCTTTTCAGATAAGATTAAGAAAACTAAAGACCAGGTTAATTAAAACCCCATGGACAAGTTTATTTGTTATTAAATCATTACAACCGATGGCTTCATATTGGCTAGACTGATGATTTATTACTGACAAATAGAAACACAGCTTCATATTTTGTTATCTCCTTTACTTCATCTTTTCTCTCAGTATCTCAGTTCTTGATACATAGTCTCATAATTTTATCAATGTATTTCTAAATTGCTGCTACTTAGAGTGGTGATAAAAGACAAGATTAAAGTGGTACTTTCTTGCTGGAGAAATAACATCTGCCTATTTGTAACGCCTATGCGATTATACATAGGAAGGTTTTCAAACACACATAGGATTTAGATCAGATCAGATCAGTCACTCAGTCATGTCCGACTCTTTGCGACCCCATGAATCGCAGCACGCCAGGCCTCCCTGTCCATCACCAACTCCCGGAGTTCACTCAGACTCACATCCATCGAGTCAGTGATGCCATCCAGCCATCTCATCCTCTGTCGTCCCCTTCTCCTCCTGCCCCCAATCCCTCCCAGCATCAGAGTCTTTTCCAGTGAGTCAACTCTTTGCATGAGGTGGCCAAAGTACTGGAGTTTCAGCTTTAGCATCATTCCTTCCAAAGAAATCCCAGGGCTGATCTCCTTCAGAATGGACTGGTTGGATCTCCTTGCAGTCCAAGGGACTCTCAAGAGTCTTCTCCAACACCACAGTTCAAAAGCATCAATTCTTCAGCGCTCAGCCTTCTTCATAGTCCAACTCTCACATACATACATG
>NW_011494835.1:12845-13769 GCF_000754665.1 Bison bison bison
AGTCCAACTCTCACATACATACATGACCACTGGAAAAACCATAGCCTTGACTAGATGAACCTTTGTTGGCAAAGTAATGTCTCTGCTTTTGAGTATGCTATCTAGGTTGGTCATAACTTTCCTTCCAAGGAGTAAGCATCTTTTAATTTCATGGCTGCAGTCACCATCTGCAGTGATTTTGGAGCCCAGAAAAATAAAGTCTGACACTGTTTCCACATCTATTTCCCATGAAGTGATGGGACCAGATGCCATGATCTTTGTTTTCTGAATGTTGAGCATTAAGCCAACTTTTTCACTCTCCTCTTTCACTTTGATCAAGAGGCTTTTTAATTCCTCTTCACTTTCTGCCATAAGGGTGGTGTCAGCTGCATATCTGAGGTTATTGATATTTCTCCCGGCAATCTTGATTCCAGTTTGTGTTTCTTCCAGTCCAGCGTTTCTCATGATGTACTCTGCATATAAGTTAAATGAACAGGGTGACAATATACAGCCTTGACAAGACAGCCTTGACAATATACAGCCTTGAAATATATTTCAAGGCTGTGTATTTCCTATTTGGAACCAGTCTGTTGTTCCATGTCCAGTTCTAACTGTTGCTTCCTGACCTGCATACAAATTTCTCAAGAGGCAGATCAGGTGGTCTGGTATTTCCATCTCTTTCAGAATTTTCCACAGTTTATTGTGATCCACACAGTCAAAGGCTTTGGCATAGTCAATAAAGCAGAAATAGATGTTTTTCTGGAACTCTCTTGCTTTTTCCATGATCCAGCAGATGTTGGCAATTTGATCTCTGGTTCCTCTGCCTTTTCTAAAACCAGCTTGAACATCTGGAAGTTCACAGTTCACATATTGCTGAAGCCTGGCTTGGAGAATTTTGAGCATTACTTTACTAGCGTGTGAGATGAGTGCAATTGTGTGGTAGTT
>NW_011494835.1:14265-18569 GCF_000754665.1 Bison bison bison
TGGTATCTCTAATTTCTTGAAGAGATCCCTAGTCTTTCCCATTCTGTTGTTTTCCTCTATTTCTTTGCATTGATTGCTGAGGAAGGCTTTCTTATCTCTTCTTGCTATTCTTTGGAACTCTGCATTCAGATGTTTATATCTTTCCTTTTCTCCTTTGCTTTTCGCTTCTCTTCTTTTCACAGCTATTTGTAAGGCCTCCCCAGACAGCCATTTTGCTTTTTTGCATTTCTTTTCTATGGGAATGGTCTTGATCCCTGTCTCCAGACATACACACAAATGTACACGTGTTAATTCTTCATTAAAATACGCATTCTATGGCACTGAAACATGCATAATATCATATATGAAACGAATTGCTAGTCCAGGTTTGTTGCATGATACAGGGTGCTCAGGGCTGGTGCACTGGGATGACCCAGAGGGATGGTATGGGGAGGGAGGGGGGAAGAGGGTTCAGGATGGGGAACACATGTATACCCATGGCAGATTCATGTTGATGTATGGCAAAACCAATACAATATTGTAAAGTAATTAGCCTCCAATTAAAATAAATAAATTTACATTAAAAAATAAAAAAATGCATTCTATAAGTATATGTGACTTTTCACAGTGCATTGTTTGTATAATCTTTCTACTTGACATATTCCTTTTAAAGAAACTAAAGGAATTATATTAGTCTACAAAAATAAGTACAAGTATTGATATTAGCTTACCTATAAAGTTCTTTGAAATATGAAATTTATTGGCGAAGCTTTATTTGTTAATAATATGGGCTAATATATTTATTTGAGTTAAACCATAGGAAGTCTGATTTGAGGTACTTGATCATCTTAAATTATCACCTATCATGGAAGGAAAGGTGAAATATTAAATATGAGCATTTTAAAGATTAAAACCTTCATTATCATGTTCTTAAGTTAGCACAGGAGAAGGCAATGGCACCCCACTCCAGTACTCTTGCCTGGAAAATCCCATGGACAGAGGAGCCTAGTAGGCTGCAGTCCATGGGGTCGCTAAGAGTCAGACACGACTGAGCGACTTCATTTTCACTTTTCACTTTCATGCATTGGAGAAGGAAATGACAACCCACTCCAGTGTTCTTGCCTGGAGAATCTCAGGGACAGGGGAGCCTCGTGGGCTGCCGTCTATGGGGTTGCACAGAGTCAGACATGACTGAAGTGATTTAGCAGCAGCAGCAGCAGCAAGTTAGCACAATGGAGTACCCGGAAAGTTTCTTATATTCTGTGAAGAATTATCACTAGACTGTACATTTTCTGGGAATGATTCAGAACATCAAACTAAAATTTTGGAAACTTGGGTTCTGATACAAACTTCAAGCTACCTAAATGTGTTTTTTCTCTGTAAAATGAGAGTGCTCATTTCTAAGTTTATTTTAGCTTTTCAGTATGTTATTTGGTAATATCACAGTAGGCATTCCCAGAGACATAAAATAATCACATTTAAAGGTTTCATTGGCACTTTTAATCTCAGTGCCAAAAACATTGCACATGTTTCCTCCTCCACAAGTTCTTTGGGACCTGAATATTAAGAGTTGAAGAACCGCATATAACCATGGGTGGTGCTGGTTAGTCCCCAAAAGACTTTTATTTGTACTGAAAGTGTATTCCCAAGCAATTTTCTAGGGATCACTTTTCAGGAGACATAGATGAAAGAAACAACCATATTTCCAACTTCACCTTAATTATAGCTATTATAGAGTGGGAAGATAGATAACATTAGATAATTATAGCTGAATTTAAGGAATAAAAATCAATTAACAGTAAACAATTTTTCTGTGTACAAATGTTAACACCAGTCAGGATTCCATGCATAGCAGAAAGAGATAAAACTTGGAGAACAAGCAACCTGAGCAATAAAAGTGATTATGCTTCTCAGGAATCACTGAAGAGCTTGCTTAGATAGTAAAGCAAAGGGAGAACATGGGGATAGTTGAAAGCTCTCTTGGATTGTAGGTAGTATATTTTACATGTTTATTTGTGTTTTTATTTATTTAGAATTGTTCAGACAAACAAAAATGTGTAAAGAATACTCTAATGAACAGCTCTCTGTATCCACAGCTGGGTTACCAAAGGGAAATGTACAAACCCAACCAAAATTCCTCTTGGGTCTTTTCCTAATTGCAGACCCTTCCCTTCCTTATAGTGATGTATCCTCTCCTGAATTTGATATTTATCATTCCCATACATCTCTTTCTTTCCTTCCTTCCTCCTTTCTTTTTAAAATTTATTTATTTTTGGCTACACTGGATCTTCATTGCTTTGCATGGGCTTTTTCTCGTTGAGGTGAGTGGGGGCTACTCTTGCTTGCAATGTGTGGGCTTCTCATAGTGGGGGCTTCTCCTGTTGTGGAGCACAGGCTCCAGATGTGCAGGCTTCAGTAGTCAAAGTGTAAGGGGCTCAGTAGTTATGACTCATGGACTCTAGAGCTCAGGCTCAGTGGTTGTGGAGCTCCGGCTTAGTTGCTCAGCAGCGTGTGGAATCTTCCTGGACCAGGGATCAAACCCATGTCTCCTGCATTGGCAGGCGGGTTCCTATCCATGCACCATCAGGGATGTTTCCTTTTTTTTTTTAAATAAATGCATATGTCTCTTGACTATAAGTAGAGTTGTTTGATGTGCTTTACATTTTACGAGTCAGATACCACAGTGTATACATTTTACACCCACTGTTACAAGATTCAACTTGTTTTTGAGTACTCTAAATGATTAAGTGGTTTTATATAATTGTATACTTTTATGCCTTCCCAGTTGGTACTAGTGGTAAAGAACCCGCCTGCCAACACAGAAAACATAAGAGATGCAGGTTTGACCCCTGGGTCAGGAAGATCCCCTGGAGGAGGGCATGGAAACCCACTCCAGTATTCTTGCCTGGAGAATCCCATGGACAGAGGAGCCTGGAGGGCTACTGTCCATAGGTTCCCAAAGAGTCAGACATAACTGAAGCAACTTAGCATGCATATACACTCTTTTACATTACATTATGCTATTAATCTTATCAAATAATTGGTTTGATTCATGGTTGCATATTTGTAAGACACTTTCAAGGTGATAGAAGTATAAATATCTTTTCAAATTATTTATAATAAGCATATAATCTTTAATACATGATCCACTTGTTAATTCGTTACTGGTAAAATGATATTTAAATTATTTCCTGGTCAAGGACAGTGTTAGGTATTAAAAATTCACCAGTGAGCAAAACAACTTGATCCCTGTCTTATGGACCTTACAGCCTAATTCAAAGACAAAGCTTAAATTTCACAAGTAACCCCAGAAGTGAATATATAGTACATTAAACAGGAATCTATTGATTGCCTTATATAAATTAAAGCAATAAAACCAATGAAAACCTTTGTTCTTGCAGGACTCATATTCTGATTGGGTGGTTTTAGGAGAGTGAGGCAGACAAATAGTAAATAAGATGAGCTAAGAGTAGGCAGGATAAGTAAGAAAAATACAAAGTATGTTTAAAGGTGACATATGCTATGGGGTAAAATAAAGGATGGATAGGACCTAGGCAATAAGGGAGGGTTGCAGCTTTAAATATACTGTCCATAGAAGCCCTTACTTCTGAGAAGATGACAGTTGAGTAAATATGTGAAGTGGGGACAGGTGAGAGGCTGAACAGTGAGTGTGGGTGTGGTTATATATGAGGAGCATTCGAAGCAGAGGGAATATAAGTACAAGGACTTAAGGGCAGGCAGCATCATTTCTGAAGGATAGCAATGGGCTGGAGTAGAGCACATTATGGGAAGAACAGTGCGTTTGAAATCAGAGGGGGAGAGGGCGTGGTGATGTGGGATACATCGATTGATTGATTTGCCATTGTCAGTTGTTTGGCTTTTGCTTGGAATGAGATGTAAAACAATTGGAGGGTTTAGCCAGGAAGATGGCAAGATCTTTAGCAAGATCCTCTATGATCCGACTTCTGTTTAAATAGGATCACTCTACAGGCTACATTGAAAATAGAATGAACTAGGCATAAGAGCGGATGCACGGAGGCCAGTTTGTACAATAATTCTGTACAAATTTGGTTTGTACAATAATCATGGTAGCATGAATCTTAGAAGTGAGACTGTTCTTTTCTATGAAAAGTTTATAAAGAGAAAGAAAGCAATAAACAGAGTTATAGTGGTATGGGTTTAGAAGGCAATGGCACTCCACTCCAGTACCCTTGCCTGGCAAATCCCATGGACGGAGGAGCCTGGTAGGCTGTAGTCCATGGGATCGCGAAGAGTCAGACACGACTGAGCGACTTCCCTTTCACTTTTCACTTTCATGCATTGGA
>NW_011494835.1:18669-22822 GCF_000754665.1 Bison bison bison
CTTGCCTGGAGAATCCCAGGGATGGGGGAGCCTGGTGGGCTGCCGTCTATGGGGTCGTACAGAGTCGGACATGACTGAAGTGACTTAGCAGCAGCAGTGGTATGGGTATGCAAGAGAAGATACACTTATGACATAAATTTGTGTTGTATGAAAGATGATGGGAATGTAATTTTTTGTAAAGTAGGTACTTTTCAATGAGAAAACTACATTGAAAAATTCAGGAATCAACAAAATTTAGTGTTTCTTTCTCTGTGTTTTAATGGTACATTATACAAATTACTATGTGAATGTCTATCTCACTATCCTTTATTGTAATTATTTATTAAAAAGCACAGAGATCCAAGACAAGGGTGTTCACTTTCACCACTGTTATTCAACATAGTTCTGGAAGTCCTAGCTACAGCAATCGGAGAAGAAAAAGAAATAAAAGGAATCCAGATTGGAAAATAAGAAGTAAAGTTCTCACTGTTTGCAGGTGACATGATACTGTACATAGAAAACCCTAAAGATAGTATCAGAAAATTACTAGAGCTAATCAGTGAATTTAGCAAAGTTGCAGGATACAAAATCAATACACAGAAACCACTTGCATTTCTATATAATAACTGAAAAATCAGAAAGAGAAGTTAAGGAATCAATCCCATTCACCATTTCAACAAAAGCAATTAAATATCTAGGAATAAACTCACCTAAGGAGACAAAAGAACTGTACACAGAAAATTATAAGACACTAATTAAAGAAATCAAAGATGACATAAGCAGATGGAGAGATAGTCCATGTTCCTGGGTAGGAAGAATCAATATTGTGAAAATGACTATACTACCAAATGCAGTCTACAGATTTACTGCAATCCCTATCAAATTACCAATGGCATTTTTCACAGAACTAGAACAAAAAAATTTCACAATTCATATGGAAACACAAAAGACCCTGAATAGCCAAAGCAGTCTTGAGAAAGAAGAATGGAGCTGGAGGAATCAAGCTTCCTGACTTCAGATTATACTACAAAGCTACAGTCATCAAGACAGTATGTTACTGGCACAAAAACAGAAATATAGACCAATGAAACAAGATAGAAAGCCCAGAAACAAACCCATGGGAAAGGGAACATATGGGTCCCTTATTTTTGACAAAGGAGGCAAGAATATACAATGGGGCAAAAACAGCCTCTTCAATAAATGATGCTGAGAAAACTGGACAGCTACTTGTAAAAGAATTAAATTAGAACACTTCCTAACACCATATGCAAAGATAAAACTCAAAGTGGATTAAAGACCTAAATTTAAGACCAGAAACTATAAAACTCTTAGGGGAGAACATAGACAGAACACTCATTAACATAAACCAAAGCAAGATCCTCTATGACCCACCTCCTAGAGTAACAGAAATAAAAACAACAGTAAGCAAGTGGGATCTGATTAAACTTAAAAGCTTTTTCACAGCAAAGGAAACTATAATCAAGGTGAAAAGACAACCCTCAGAATGGGAAAAAATAATAGCAAATGAAATAACTGACAAAGGATTAATTTCCAAAATATACAAGCAGTTCATACAACTCAATACTAGAAAAACAAACCACCCAATCAAAAAGTGGGGAAAAGACCTAAACAGACATTTCTCCAAATAAGACGTACAGATGGCTAACAAACATGAAAAGATGCTCAACATCCCTTATTGTTGGAGAAATGCAAATCAAAACTACAATGAGATATCACCTCACACCGGTCAGAATGGTCTTCATCAAAAAGTCTACAAACAAAGATTTTTTATTTTTATTTATTTATAAATTTATTTATATTATTTATTTATAAATTTATAAGTATATAAATTTTATTTAATTTATAAAATAAAATTATTTTATTAAAACCTAGATTTCTCTGAGCTTTAATGCACATCTAAATAACTCAAATACAATCATAGAATGTGTAAGAGATTCCAGACAAATAGCATAAGATTTGGATGAGATATACAAAGAGATAATGCTGTTTCTCTAAAACAACAGGGCATTGGAGAGTGTTTGTTAAAGTGTCATGCTTAGAAAAGTTTAGAGAAATGTACAACTGAAATTGTTTCTAAATCACACAGCTGGAAGAACAGACTTGGTGTTGAGTCAGGCATTTTCCTCATCAGCTTTTATGGGAAGCAGAGGCTACAGTCAGATTATCTAAAATATTACTTTAAAATTGCAGTACATGTTCTTAGAACTGTTGGGTCAACTCAATTGCCTCGACACTGTCGTCTTTACTTTATATACTCAGGTGCTCACCGTCACAGAATACCACCATACCGCCAAGCTTTGAGCTTGATGTTTATCTCTGTGATATTTTTACAGATTCCTTTTCTCCCTCCTAATTTGTAATATTTAGGGAGTCTGTTGCTCACCCACAAGAAAATAAACACACAACTCGGGGCACATCTATCCAGTGGGCCACTCCAGCTCAGTAAAATCCTCACCTGAAATGGTCACTATAGAGCAGACAGATTCTTTACCGTCTGATCCCCCAGGGAAGCCCATGATTTTCTCCTTTAATGATACTGCCTAAGATCACCCTAGGCTCCTAGACCCTTAGCTTCTGCTTTATCTTCTGCTGTATCTTAGCTCTGAATTCCCCATGATGCTTGCTGCCACTTACTTTTCAGATAGAAGAGGGAAGATACAAGAAGAGACCTTAAGTAGGATGAATTCAGAAGAACCATCAGTATGTAAAAGTAGGGAGTCAAGAAACACCTGGAGTAACAGGCAAATTTGGCCTTGGAGTACAGAATGAAGCAGGGCAAAAGCTAATAGAGTTCTGCCAAGAGAATGCACTGGTCATAGCAAAGACCCTCTTCCAACAACACAAGAGAAGACTCTACACAAGGACATAATGAGATGGTCAACACTGAAATCAGATTGGTTATATTTACAGCCAAAGATGGAGAAGCTCTATACAGTCAGCAAAAACAAGACCAGGAGGTGACTGTGGCTCAGATCATGAACTCCTTATTGCCAAATTCAGACTTAAATTGAAGAAAGTAGGGAAAACCACTAGACCATTCAGGTATGACCTAAATCAAATCCCTAATGACTATACAGTGGAAGTGAGAAATAGATTTAAGGGACTAGATCTGATAGACAGAGTGCCTGATGAACTCTGGATGTTCATGACACTGTACAGGAGACAGGGATCATGACCATCCCCAAGAAAAAGAAATGCGAAAAAAGCAAAATGGCTGCATGAGGAGGCCTTACAAATAGCTGTGAAAAGAACAGAAGCAAAAAGCAAAGGAGAAAAGGAAAGATATACCTATTTGAATGCAGAGTTAAAAAAAAAAAAAAAAAGCAAGGAGAGATAAGAAAGCCTTCCTCAGTGAGCAGTGCAAAGAAATAGAGGAAAACAACAGAATGGGAAAGACTAGAGATCTCTTCATGAAAATTAGAGATACCAAGGGAACATTTCATGCAAAGATGGGCTCAATAAAGGACAAAAATGGTATGGACCTAACCGAAGCCAAAGATATTAAGAGGTGGCAAGAATACACAGAAGAACTATTCAAAAATGATCTTTACAAACCAGATAATCATGATGGTGTAATCACTCATCTAGAGCCAGACATCCTGGAATGAGAAGTCAAGTGGACCTTAGGAAGAATTACTACAAACAAAGCTAGTGGAGGTGATCGGAGAAGGCAATGGCAACGCACTCCAGTACTCTTGCCTGGAAAATCCCATGGACGGAGGAGCCTGGGAGGCTGCAGTCCATGGGGTTGCTAAGAGTCTGGCACAACTGAGCAACTTCACTTTCACTTTTCATTTTCATGCCTTGGAGAAGGAAATGGCAACCCACTCCAGTATTCTTGCCTGAAGAATCCCAGGAACAGAGGAGCCTAGTGGGCTGCTGTCTATGGGGTTGCACAGAGTCAAACACAACTGAAGTGATTTAGCAGCAGCAGCAGCAGTGGAGGTGATGGAATTTCAGTTGAGCTATTTCAAATCCTAAAAAATGATGCTGTGAAAGTGCTGCACTCTATATGCCAGCAAATTTGGAAAACTCAGCAGTGGCCACAGGATTGGAAAAGGTCCGTTTTCATTCCACTCCCAATGAAAGGCAATGCCAAAGAATGCTCAAACTACCGCACAATTGCAATCATCTCACACGCTAGTAAAGTAAT